>NC_056728.1:1934913033-1935130533 GCF_019279795.1 Protopterus annectens | reverse complement strand
TATTCCCCATAAGTCTTCATAACACACCATTTACTTAAAACATAAAACAAAAGTTGTGACCAATACCATGTCCCAGGAAAGCACGGACACTGTAGCTTACCTTTCATTCACTTTAATAAACGTGAACTTTCTCAGAAAGCATCCATCTACCCTCACAAACACGCTTAATGTATTTATGATTTAGAAAAACTGACTTTGAGATACATCATGCTCAGTGTTGAGATTAGTTATTTGGTTGAATGTATCAGGCGGAAGTGTGTTCTGCTAGGTTTGCGGTTCATGAAATTTCTGAATTATGCTAAAAATGGGAACTTTTTGTTCAACTGCTTGATGGAACTTTTCAACGAATCTGGTATCAGATTGGTGCAGATTTTAGTGGAACATTATCAACAACAGATAGAGGAAGTCAAGGTGGCGATGAATGATTTGGACTCTAAAATTAAAACTTTTTAATGTTTTAATGTATTTAATCATTCATATTACAGCATTGCTGCAAAGGCTGATAGATATATGGCGACTATAGTTAGTCGAAAACAGGGGAAACAAAGGAGGGGTATTTTTTCCTATTCTAAAAAAAACGGCCTATGCAGTAAGAGAACATACTAGTCATGACACCATTAAAAGTAATGGGAATGCATTGAGTGACATGACAAATGGGAATGCTGGTGTACAGAACAATGTAACTACTAATACAATGTTTCAAGTAACAGTTGTGAAGTGCTAATATTCCTAACAAAGTGTTATATAGGAGGGAAATGGTTCTTGTCCTACACAGAATTTAGGTCCTTTTTTAGTGGACAATCAGAGGAACAAGAAGACACCCACCTGGTCAAAAGTAATAGAGAACAAAGGGAAGGGGAAAAGCAGGAACAAAAAAAAAGAAATGGTAGCACATTCTGTCAGTACCCAGTTTGGTATAGAGGTTTTGAACCTTTCTGATGTACATTTGTCAGAAGGTGTTTACGATGTATTGAAAAAGGGCCTTTCCTTTATACCAGGAAACTCTGTCAACATTGCTAAAACTATTGTTGACTTTAGACTGTTTCTAAGAAAATTAAATTTAAGTTACATGTTGAATGATATCAAAGTGGACAGTCAAGTAATGGACAATAATGGACGGTAAAATTCCAAAGAAAAAGAGTACATACAACCCCCCACTTTTAGGGACACTTCAAGTGTTTCAGAACATTTGTAAGTCAGGTTTCAGGTGTTTAAAACTTGACAATAATGTATACAACTTGACACCACTTGAACAAGAAGCTCTAAAGGGTTTATGTAACAATAAACAGTTAAGAGTTATGAAAGCTGATAAGGGGGGTATAATAGTGATCATGAATCAAAAAGATTACATTCTGTCACTAGAAAAATTGTTAACAGATGAAAAAGTTTACAAAAGAGTTGATTCATTATTTATCAAAAATTGCTATTTAAGATTGGACACTTCATTGTTTGATATGTTCTGTCAGGGGGAAATAGACCATCAGACTTTTTCTTTTTTGCAAGTGGAATTTCCAAAGATGGTGGTGTTCTTTGGGATTCCAAAAGTGCAAAAGAATTGTCACAATCCCCCTTTCAGACCAGTCATTTCGGCTTCAAAGTCAAAGACTGAAACAATGTCCATTTGGTTGGATTACATCTTGAATCCTGTAACACAGAATTCAAAATATTATATAAAAGATTCTTAGCATTTGCTTGAAATTCTAAAGGATTTGAAACTTGACAAGTGTGGTTTTCTCTTTGCCTCTCTAGATGTAGTTTCACTTTACACTAGTATAGATCAGGAAGTAGGACTTGAATATTTGAGAGAATATTTAACTAGCTATACTGATCTCACTGACATTAAAATCAACACCATATGTGCACTTATCGATATTGTGTTAGATAACAACTTTTTTCTTTTTAATGGCAATTTTTACAAACAACTTTCAGGTGTGGTGATGGGGGCAAGGGTAGCTCCTGCCTTTGCTTATTTAGTAATGGCCAACTGGGAGAATAAATTTCTGGTTAAACACCAGTTGGCTGATAAGGTTTTGGTATATTGTCATTACATTGACGATTTGTTTTTCCTATGGAAGGGCAACTATGATGAATTTGTTAGTTTTGTTTCAGATTTAAACAATTTTACCAGGTTTTTGAAGTTTGTCATTAGTGGATTTGGACAGAGCATTGATTTTATGGACTTACATCTCACTTATGATTTTCAGAGTATGAACTTCACGTGTAGCATTTATAGGAAATCTGTATTTGCTAATCAATATTTACACAGAGACAGCCTTCATTCACCTCATATAAAGAAGGGAGTGGTAAAAGGACAATTGATTAGGTTAAGTAGATTAATCTCTAGTGATGATATGTTCTTAAATGTAGTGAACACTTTACAAAGTTTTTTTGAAGCCAGAGGTTACAATAAAGTTTGGCTACAAAGGATAGAGAAGGAAGTCTTATTGTTAAGAAGTGGTAAGGCAGTTCCCATTTTAAAAGGGATCACTGGACAAGTGTTACAAGATGATGGACATATTAGTAACACAGTGTCCGGTTCTATTCAGAGGTATAGTAGTTCCTTCCCATTACCTATCACTAATGAGATGTGGGTCATTAGGAATATCATAAGAGATAATTGGAAGATCCTTTTGGGAAAATCTGATTTGGTTAAGATCATTGGTTTATGTCCATCTTTCACTTATAAGAAAGTTACAAATATGAAAAGTTTGTTGGAACAAGGATCTAACAATAGGAGTAACACCAACATGAATTCAATACAAAAGAAAGGTAGCTATGCGTGCAACAATTGTAGACAGTGTAGGTATATGAGTAACACATCCTCTGTTTTTTTCAGTCATAATAAAGTAACTCTTTGGACTAGTGGCTACTACACGTGCAATAGTGAAATGGTAGTTTATGTGGCACAGTGCCTTTCATGTTCATGTTACTACATTGGAAAAATTACTAGCTGTCTGAAAAGATGGATTTACGAACATCTGCTAGCTATTAAGAAAGGTGACGATAAAAATGCCTTAGCTAGACATGCTGGTGTCTGTAAAAAATTTCATTTCAGTTTTGGATAGTGTAAGTTCAGAGACATTTTCAGGGGACTGCAAAACTAGATTGGAATGCAAAGAAAGTTTATGGCAAATACGTTAAGGCACCGATAGTTGGCCAGGACTCAATGATATTATTAATTTAAAATGTTTTTTTACAATATATGTAAATCATTTTAAGTAAATGTTTTTTTAATATTTAAATATGTTTTTTAAATTTTGTGTATGGAACACATTTGGAGTGTATATTTGGCTTTAATAATGCTCAATATTTAATTAATCATGTGATGTTTCAATCAACTATTTAAGCGTGTTTGTGAGGGTAGATGGATGTTTTCTGAGGAAGTTCACATTTATTAAAGTGAATGAAAGCTAAGCTACAGTGTCCTTGCTTTCCTGGGACGTGGTATTGGTCACAACTTTTGTTTTATGTTTTCAGTTTGAAGTTTTTAGTTTTTTGGTTTTACACCATTTACTTACTTATTTTATTTATTTATTTATGTATGTATGTTATGTATGTATTTAGTTTTTTATTGTTGACTAGGTTAGTCCCACTAGGCCAATGTCCTTTTCTCAAAGGATACCCTAGGTGGTATTCATACTGATTAGGCAAAATCTGGCTTGCGCTCCAGAGAACTTCCCCTATTCTTTTTAATAAGTGCTGTGGGATCATTTACATCTACCTGTGCTATTACCAACTCAGGCAGCTGGGAACTTAGTTTAATGTCTCATCCAAAGGAAGGCACATTCAGGAGTGCAGCACCCTCTTTATGCCACATTGCAGAGTGAATTTTGGAAAAGTAATCCTACAACAATAACTGCCATTCATACTTTTTCATTTCTAGTCAGCACATTTAATTATTCACTATTATCTCTAATTAACATATGGTGGCTTAAGACTTATACATTCACAATTCTCTGCAGTACATTTTCTAGACAACTGTAAATCTGCTTGTTTTCTGTTATCTTTATAAAATAACTTTTCAAGTAGCAATTTTGTGCACTATTTGCCATCTTTGCTGTAATTCTTCTTATTTTTTTCTTTTGCATGCATTTCCTGCTCATGTGATTTTTCAAATTTATTTAGTTGTTATTTTTAATTGTAAACTGCTTCTTGAACTAAATAGCATATGTTTGCATCTGTAAATATTTGTTTTTTTAACATATCCTTGTATCTGTAAATGCGTATTGTTCATTTCTTATGTGATCCTATTCACTAGGACTTTTCCTTCAAATGGTTCACTAAGCTCAGTGCACTATAGGTAAACAAATATAAGTAAATAAATAAATGATGCTTTGATCATCTAAATATGATGTCTTTCATTTCCCCAGTGTATATTATTGTACTGCCATGATTTGGTTCCAAAACTGGGTAAAAGATAAACTTGTTACGGGTTTCTCTAAGGTTTCCATGGGTGTACAGAGTGGTTTGCCTCCGTGCAAAAATTGCTTTAGGAGGAGCATTTTTGTACGTTAAATATGATTAAAATACATTTTACATAAAATGTTATTAAAATTAAATTTTTAACCGTTTATGCTAGTTTTACATCAAACATAGTATATACAGATTTATAAATATATGGGTCGATATTATAACTGCAAAACCTCAAATATGCGAATACGGAAACATCAACACATATTGAGCGAATCGCGAAAACACCGAATGTACTGAACCACGAAATTCAAAATGTTGAATCGGCATAGTTGGCCAAACCCACTGCCCGCTACGTACTAACTACCCAAACAAAATAAATAATCCACATACATACACTTAACAAAACCCTACTTCTGACCCTAAACTAAAGCTTACATATATTACTATGTATGCAGTTACCTTACCCACACCGTAACCCTAAGGTCTGTAACTATTGCACAACTACGTTAAGGAGCTATACCCAAACAAAATAAATAATCCACATGCATACACTTAACAAAACCCTACTTCTAACCCTAAACTAAAGTTTACATATATTACTATATATGCATTTACCTTAACCCACACCCTAACCCTAAGGTCCGTAACTATTGCACACTTACCTTAAGGAGCTATACCAGAGAAGGGCCAACTATGACGATTCGACATTTCAAATGTTGCACTTCAGGACATTTGGTGTTTTTGCGGTTTGCTCAATATATGTCAACGTTTCCATATTCGTGCAACTGCGGTTTCGCATTTGTAATAGGTAGCCTAAATATACACATATTTAAATATACATGGGAGTAGTAGAAAATATTGATTACACCAAGCACTGACCTGTAAAACATTGCCATCAAAAACATTGACACACAACTATGCATGCATTGAGCTGTAGCCTAAGCGAATGCAAAATTTAAAGGTACATGCACACACGCACAAATTCACACACAAAAAATAAATAAATAAAACAAACAAATACATTTAAAAAAAATAAATAAAAAAAATCATCATTATGAGTGTCTCTACCATTAAGCACCCTTAAGTGCTGTTAAGATCAGGCCTGATGCTAGTGACTAACAACAAACAGTGCCAGACAGCAAAGAATAGTGTCAGAAAGTAAAACATCTTTTAAAAGCTGATAGATACGTTGCTCTATCCCACTTATAAACAAATATTGTGGCAGAACAAAGTATCTCACAGATTTTAAAGATATTAGTTCCATAGTGGGGCACTTCATGCCTGCCTGATTTCTGTCCGATATTGTTATGTGCTTTATCAGCCTTCCAAGGCTTTGAAAACCAGTAAGACATGTTTCTGCTCCTACGCTTTTTTCCTGTTACTGGTAATATATGGAACAGTTAAAGTTCCATATATTACAAAGAATGACCCTCTCTAAGGATGTTCACCTCTCAAGCATTGTTCGCTGGGTGAATTTCTTGGCATCAATGTCTAAAACACATAATAAGCTGGTTGCTACAGAGAGTCTGTCATAATCCTCTCCATCTTATATCGTCTTTCCATGAACTTTTTTATTTTCATTAATGGACAAGGATACAAACGCAAGAACGTTTCTGTAGCTGTAGCTGAAAATACAGTGCAGGATTTTACTAAAAGAAAATAAAAAGCCAAGTATAAGGTGCCTCAGATTTGAGAGTCTGTGCACCACTTTATATTCCCGCTCTCTCTCTGAGCCTCTGCTTCTAAAATGTCTCTGATGTTTTATTTGTGTATGTTTTGGTGAAGGCCTCACATGGCGTCATCACCAATTTATCTGCTTTTGGCTGTGAAAGGAAATGTTTTTAGATAATATTCACACCTTGATTCCATCCCGTTTCCTGATTTAGGAATAAATTGAAATTGTTTGTGTCTTAAGACTCAGGGAGATATGATAAATCTTTACTTATCTTTGGAGTAGCTGGAGGTACTGCAAGTTAGTTAGCAGAGGAGTACAGAAAAGAAGATTCCATGATATCTGCACTTGCCATCTGTAGTTCTACATTTGTATCTGCATATTTTTTTTTGTTTAAGTGTATGTATCCAGGCGGAGGCTGAAACTGTTACTCTTGGATCAGTGCTCAAGCCCAGATAACATACTTAAATAAAAGTCAATTTGTGGCTTAAATAACTTTGGCACCTGCCTCTTTCAGCAGTGTTTTAATACAGCCAACATCTACCTTATTTCTTCATGGACTAATGTCTTTACTCAGACACAGACAAGTGGTTCCCAGGTTGTATGATTCTTGCACATAGGCTCAACAAATATGCCTAGTAAAATATATTTTATCATTTAAAAAGTGCACTAGAGGTATTTGTGATTTTGAGATATTTTCTCTTCAAAACTATGCTTTCAAATTTGCACTGAGTAAATTTTATGTTTGACCTAGAGTTTGAGGTTAACACAAAAGTCTGATGTGTGTTAGAGTTGTTCTGAACATGTTTTACACTATTTGATTTACAGGTGGGAATTATTTTCAGAACACAACACTAAATATATGTATATAATAAGACACTGTTAGCCAATAAAGTTTTATTTATTTATCCTGTGTTTACTGTGTTAGTCCTACTAGGCTAATAGCTTCTTTTCAGGAAAGACCAGAGGTGATATTTATATTCCTAGAAGAAATTTGGCCAGTGCATCAGGAGACTTCCACAACTCTTTTATCATGATATGTGTCATGGGATTTTTTACATCCACCTGAGCTACCATCCATTCAAGTCAGATGGAGACTCAGTTTAATGCCTCTTCCAAAGGACAACACACTCAGGATTGAAATAACCCACTTATGTTGCACTGCAGTTAATCAACCTTATGTAGGAGTAGAACCCATAGTCTTCTGCATCTAATACAAGTGTGCTACCACTTGTGCCACTGACACTACTAAGTAGAGAAAACATGGCATTTTAAAATTTGCTAGCTGATTTTTTTTATATTTTATACAATCTGCATGGTTTTGTGGTAAGTTAAATGAAAGTTTTAGTTACAACAAGCTGTTTAAAATGATGTCACATTCTGATTTTCAGTCTAAAGATTTTATACCATGTATATTTCAGAATTTCACAGACGCAGTTCTGGACCATGTGTTTTGGGATCTTTTTTAGTAAAGGATTTGGGCCATCCTTATATAAAAACAAGTTTTCCGAACTATTTAAGTTAGGAGAGGGTTAAGGTTACTTTTACTTTAAACACTACAGATAAAATGACTTAGTTATTGAATATGCACAGACTGTATTAGACTTAGGAGTCGACAGGATATTTGAACCACTGATGACATTTCTTTTATTGTAACTTTAAAGAAGACCATATTATAGGTGAATATTAGTGACTATATGTAAATTAGACTTGAAGGAGGATTATGCTCTAAGTGGATTAATTAATGTATTTGCCAGAACTGGATAGAATAGAAACCTGCACCACACAACCTGGCATTCCTTACAGATGCAGCAGTTGAATACAGAACTTCCTTGGAGTGCAGAGACTGCAGCAATTTAATGAAGTTAAGGTAAACATTTTTGGTGTCCAATGACTGCTATAGGGTACATCGTATCTTACATGATCAAGGGATTATGCACTTAGTAGATTAATTTAGAGTTAGCACTAAAGGAACTGCTGCAAATAGGGTTGCCACCCTTCCAATGCCCAAACAGGGACATTTTTTATGGAAACACAAGATTCTGCAGGACAAACCATACTCGCAACAAGAGAAAAAGACTGGACTTCACATGTTTGCCTTAATAAAAGCTCACTCTTGTATAATTTGACTTTGTTTCTATTTTTTATGTAATATTAATGTGTTTCAAATATAAAATGTGACCTTTATGCAGTTATTTATTAGTGAAAACTTTGGAAATATTTTTTGTACTAACATGTCATGACATTTGTTATTTTTCATATTTTTCCCAGAATACAACTGCCCAAATAGGACTGCCATGGGTAAAGTGGAACAGGTGGTATCCTTAGCAGCATATATAGCTGTGTTTTTCTCTTAATTTTCATCCTTAGAGTAAGTAGAGATCTGTAAGAGTTGAACCTGTTAAACATAACTTGCATGCTCTGTGGTCAGAAAAATGTTGGTCTAAAAACTTTAGATATAGTTTTCAAATTATACTCCATCTGTTACATTATATATTGACAGTTGCCTCGCCTCCTGAATGCTCATGTCTAAATGGAAAGCAAAAAAATAAATAAACTGAATTTCCAGGTGAGCTCACAAACAACCAAGGGGTAGGCTTCTTTTCTAGCAAAGGGGAGGAGGCGTGTAAAACTAATTAGCACACAGCAGCTAGGAAAAAGAAAAAACATTATACAACTTCCACTTAGGGCTGGCACCAATTTTGCATATCTGAGGTTGGGGATAATCACTTCTCATACTGTGTAAAGCAAGAAACCGACAAGATTAGTACATAACTTCTAAATAAAGCCACAGACAGTAGAAACTCAATGCAGTATTGCAGTAATACACCATTAGAAAGGTGGTAACAAAAAAAATGTAGTGTTTCTCTAGTGATGCATTTAGTGTAGTAATGTATCTGGTGTTCTGCCTGAGCATGTTAACAGTGAAGTCTGATCCTGCTCCTCCTGTCTGAGTTAATCAGTTGTTCCCCTACTACTTCCCTCTCTCAGAATGCAGTTTCTCCTCTCATCAGTAACTCTAGAATTGTGCTGTTTTCATACTTGTTGACGTGACTCCTTAACACTTTCTTTTCTGTAACCCTGATCAGGTAGATCAATAATCCAGTCCACATTCACCATGTTCATACTTGATCCTCTAGATTTCTATACATTTTAGTCTGGATCTCTGTCGACATGTAGCGCTTGATCTCTTTCTTTTCTTGTACTTCTGTTCCCATCCTTCTATAACTGTACAGCCTTACAACTTTCTCTACCACAATCCTCCCTTTTATTACTTCTCCCTTTTTGACTACCTCTACTTGTGATATTCACTTAGACACCTAGACTATGTTAAATCTTTAATCACTATATATCAAATATTGTTTGCACTAACAAAGGGTCTGCTATAATCTCTTTGCGTGTTTTTTTTTTCTCATTAAATATGTTTCTGGAGCTTTTCCTCCCCAGGCCAACTCTGAAAAGGGATCTTGAATGACCCAGTTAGATCTTCCCTGTAAACAAATGCAAATAAATAAACAAGTAAATAAGTAAATAAATAAATAAATCTTCAGCCAGTGATTTGCTGGTAAAATTATGAGAAAGCAAAGGTTGGCCTGTAGGACTACTAAAACAGTGGTAAAGGACCTTGCCTAGTTGTCAGGCATTATAGCAGCTGTGTTATTCATAAAAAAAAAAAAAAGATGAAAAAGAGTGTAAAGGAAGGAAATTTCCCAACACCTGAATGAAAAGCAGAGTTATGAGAATGATAAAGGGGTGATCATATAACCAACTGCTTGAGGTAATAAAGCTGTCTAAATGTGGTCATTTACACAGTGAAAGACAAGTAATTATTTAGATGCTGTCATTTGCTCTATGTCTATTTTGGATATGGTTAGATTGTCAAGATGTAAAGTAACAGTTATTAGCCCCACTGAGGCAATTTGATGAAGAGATAATCTGGTAAACAGACTGGCTGGTTACTCACAATGTACATATATAATTAGATGGTGCTGGGGCAATTTGAATGGAAAGATTTCTCATTTGTATGATAGCCCTTGGCCCAAACATGGAGTATCTAAAACACTTTGCATTTCAGGAAATTATGCCAATTTGGCCAAAGCCATTATTGTGTATGAAGTATATTAGGCAAATCACAGATGTACTTTAAGACAAAAAGTAAAACAGTGAAAGACATTGTCATTCATGGTAGGAAACAGGGGACTTAGAACAGGTTATTGGATTAGGTAGTTACTGCTTAAAGCATTGCCAACTGTCACAACCATCAAATGAGAATATGTACCTGGTGTACCTAATGGCAATTATCATCCCCTGCCCTATTTTTAGTTCCACAGGTATTGCGGGCTGTACTGGATGGCCAGTGAGAAGGAAAGGTAGTCTGACCAATGACATGGAAATTCATCAAAGGAAGCAAATCAGCTGATTGGTCAGTGTTATACATCTCTACTCATATGTTGTATATGGAAGCAGTTAAGAAATATCAGTAGTTTGTACAGTGGATGGTGTTAGTAGAGCAGGTCAGATACCTGAAAAAATTATAAGATTTATTATACAGCAGCAGCCAGTAGAAGGCATGGGTGGGCACCTAGCAGGCACTTGGTCAGCATTTGTTTTTCTAGAAGAAGGGATGTATGAATGAGCATTATGGCGGATATAATGTATTTGGTCATACCTGAGGTCAGGAGTGAGTCTCCAAGTAGGTGCTACTGTGGAGGGCATAGTTTGGTCTTCCTGTAAACTAGGAGGCCTTTAGAGTCAGCAAGCTCCTATGCAGTAAAAATACTGTTAAAATGAGAGCACTCATAGAATCAGGGAAGTACTACTGGGGTTATTTCAGAAACAAAACAGATCAGTTCAGAAAACTAAGGTGCATCACTATTAGGAATCATGTGACGGCAGACTGTGTCCAAGGCTACTGTTTTACATTACTAAAAATAAAAATGCATTTTCATGCAATGAAATTCCAAATATTACTCCAATGCTTGTTAAGTGAAGTTTCTGATTTTCCTGTGATCACATTATCATTTTGATATAGACATACAGAAGCAGAATTAAAACAGATTCTAACTGCAGAACACAAAATAAACCGGTCTGCTACATTAAAAATGCATACAGGAAAACACTGATGACTTTGTTTTATGAGACATGCGTCATAGTAACTAAAGAGAGCCAACTAAATATAAATTAATCTTACACAGCATTCATCCAAGAATAAAAAAAAATTATGGATAGACACAACTTGCAAGAATAACTAATGGAAATCTACTTTAGAACAATTAAGCAAAGTCAATCACTGAACACTTCAAATAGGTACATTCCGTTTCCTGTTTCTAAGTCACAATGACCATCTAAAAGAAAATCTGTCATATCATCATTGTATAGTATTTGTTTAAGGTGAGCATCGTCAAATTGTTTTAAGGTCCAGTAACCTATCATCTAACATTGATATTGAGAAGCTATTCAAAATCGTATGTTTAAATACACAGAATGTGGTCAGTCACTTTTCTACAGTTAGCCAAAACATTACTTATTCTTCTTGTTATAATATCAATGATGCGTGCTGCTGTATTTGTTATGCTCAGTCTATATGCTCCTATTTTGACAAAGTGGTATATGCTGTATTTGTTATGCTCAGTCTATACGCTCATATTTTGACAAAGCGGTATATGCTGTATTTGTTATGCTCAGTCTATACGCTCCTATTTTGACAAAGCGGTATATGCTGTATTCGTTATGCTCAGTCTATACGATCATATTTTCAAAAAGCAGTATATACACATATAGCTCTATATGACACAAATTTGAAGTTGCAGCCATTATCATCATTAAAAAACACTTTGTCTTGTAATGGTAAATGAAGCAATAACCAGTTTTAATTATGGAACTCACTGCAAAACTGGAACACTCAAACATTTCTCATCTCAGAAAAAATGGCATGCTTAATGACTGCTACCTAAGTCACTTTTAGCTCACAAGTAAAAAAAAAAAAAGGCAGTCTTTTTGTACCTGAAATAGAGTCCATTCCATTCTTCTTTAAGAAAGTTGGCATAATACACCTTTAATTCCTAATTCTTCTTTAAAATGTGTTCCACTTCTGTACTGTTACTGCTTGATTTTGTACAAAACCTGAGCATGGAGACTTAAAATGATATTTGGAACAGACTAATTTGTCACGGGACATCTTTAAGGGGAAGAAAGGGAGCAGCTGAGCAGGTAAGGGAAGGTGGGAGTTAAGAAGGTTGGGTAGGAAAGACAGGCTTTACAGGGAGAGTGGGTAAGAAATGGTTAACTACTGGAAGGAGAAGGGAGGAAGTGAAGTATGTAAGGGGGAGGGTCATTAGGGCTTTTGAGGTGGGGAGTTGCTTGCTGGGATTAACATTTTCGCATGTTTTTGTGTCCTGCCCGTCCCTCCTTTTCATTTATTTCAAAGTTGTTAGTGTTGGAAGCTATGGGTGTTTCATTGTGGTGAGGTTTAAGGGCAGAGAAGACGGACAGGCTTTCCCCTCTTCTATTCCCCCTCTGGTGTATAACTGGAGGAAGGAAGTTTGGAGTGGTGGAAGTGAGTGCATGGATACTGCTTGCACCTGGTGGTTTGCATGGAAATGAAGGTGAGCGGTTGAATGCTGCCTGAAGTGTGAGGATAAGCGAGCAGATGGAGAACACTGCTTATTCATCAAGGGTGAGTGGGGCTTTGCTGCCCTTATGGATGGTCCTTTAATGTTTGTCAATGTGCAATGAAGGAAAGTTACATTTAATAAAGTGTGAAGCATTTACTTCTTATTCTTAAGCAATAAAAGTCGTCAAAGGTCTTTGGTGTTTTGGTCTTTTTATTAAAGTGGAACATATCAAAGCATTCTAATCATGGAGCATATCATTTCAGTGAAACTGATAAGTGCTTCTTTTAGCTCAATATACGAAAATATTTTCGTAATCATTATAGAGAATACAATACAAATCTGTGATATATAGCTCCCTGTCCATGTGCACACCATTCTATGTCTTTCAAATACTTAATGCAGACTGTAGATTTCAGTCCCTTACCTTAATTTAGCTATTGTTATTTTAATTATGTAAGTGGACATTGTAAGTGATCCTTCTTAGCCAGAACTTGTGCCAAAAGTAGTCATATAGTAGTAATAGTAATAATAATAATAATATTAGAAATAATAATAACAATAACAAAAACAATGCTAATAATAATAATAATTGCAATAATAATATTAATAATAATAATAAAGATGTGCATAAGTAATGCACATTAAAACATGAATGACCAGATCCCTATCAGATGATCGAAGCTTTGAAACTTCAAATGTTTTGAATGGAGATTGCAGAACCATACAGATTGGAAAATGCACCTTTTTATTCACTGTAGTGCAATCTCAGAGTTTATATATTTATTTTGCAGGGGGTATGAGGGGTGCAGGGGGGCTTGGCCCTCTGCAAAAATGTGAAAAAAGAGAAACTTTTTTTTTTATTTTTTAATGTTTGAAACTCCAAAACTTCGATCATATGGTCCTAACCATATGATTTTCAAATTTGCATAACTTCGATCATCTGAGAGGGATCTGATTCTGAATAACCACATTTTTGGATATTTGTAACTAACATTATTAAAAAAGATTTAAAAAAAAAATGATTTTCTACATTTAAGGTTACCATGCATGATAGTGGCCTGTTACTTAGATAAAAAGTTCTCCTTTTCAAGTATTTCACTCATGGCACCAAGAATGAAATTTCCCAAAACAAAGAAAACTCTGCAATGAGAGTTGACAAAGTAAGTCCATCCAGAGACTGTTAGTTTTATATTTCACTATTTAGACTATTGTATTTTGGATAATACATACAGGAAGAGGAATAATAAAGAATATGTGATGTGAAATATGACCTATACTTACCTAAAAAGAAAGCACAAGCAGGTTAGCAGGAAAGACAATAGGGCATTTAATTACTGAGTGACAAATAAGGATTTATGGTGTCTTAAGAGGATGTCACACAAGGTAGCATGCCTCTCAAACTCATACAGCAAAACCTCTGGGCAAAGCCACAAATAACAGGTGGACAAAGGTCCCAAAATAGGGACAGCATTTTAAAGATAGCTCTTGCAAACTTGGAAAGTTGGTAGAATGACAGGTTTTGCATTAGTATGAATTTTCTGAATGATATGAAGTCTGAAATTCAAACCTCTGCCATTATTTTATGACTTCAGTCCTCCATGATTTGCCAGTGATTTGCAAGAACACCACAATTTTATGAGAAACTGACCAAAATTATGAGGCAAAAATCTACACATTCTGTGAATATCAGTACAGTTCGGAGGTAAGAAGGTATAAGATAATATCAACAGTTCAGGCATATGCTGACTGGCAAGATACCAGTCCTGTCCACAAATGGGACACAATAGAGCATGAGGCTTTTTAGAAAAAGCCATGGACGTAGAACCAGAATGGCCAAAAAAAAATCTGATCAGGCCTGTCCAGTTAGGGAAGATGTCAGCAAAAGGCTGTTACAGTGCTAGGTATAGATCATAGAAGGGTTTGAGTCTGCAAGCCTTTGGTCAGGTTTGTGATTAGTTCAAAGGTTAAGGATTGACTAAAGGATTCATTGTTGAAAATGTCTTAGAACCTAACATCATAAATGCTAAAGGAACATGGAGGAATCTGTTTGAATTAGAAAGGGCACACATGATATCCATTTGAAAATGAATAATGACTAATAAATACATAAAATATCATTAAGTGCAAAATGGATGAATGAAATGAGTGAATGGCATTTAACTAAATCCAGTAAGTAGTCCAGAAATAGAAAATGTTTTAAACAACTTACACGCAATGTTTAACTTTCCAGTAAAGTTATGTACTTTGTAATGCTTTGATATACTGTATAATAGAAAAAATGTTCAAATGATTGACAGCTGGAGAATGGATTGTCCACAAAATAAATGTACGCTGACAGTGTGAGAATACTCACATTACATCATGTGACTTGGAGTAATTACCATTAGATTATTACTACTACTACAGCAATACATGCAGTGCCAAAAAACATTTCTCATATTAAAAACCGCAGCAATAAAAGAGTTTAAATTATGCATCAGTTGCTCTTTCTTCTGCCATGTGTTTGTTATAAATAAGTCATGTGAAAGAAATCAGTTTCCATTATGACACACCGATTAGACCTCAAGTGTCAAATTAAAATGCACATTGCAGTAGGGGAAAGCACAAAACATACATTGAAATTCAAATATCTACAAATAACAGACTTTTGCCCAACTATATTGAAATAATAAACATATAGACAGACCAAACTATGGAACTTAGAATTTATCTCAGTGAGGTTGCAAAACTACTTCTATTACCACATTTAACATGTCTGGCCATTTCAGTTTTAACCTATTTGTAATAACTGTATAGAAGATAGAGGAGACAAGCAAGCAGGCTTAGAAATAGGTAGCAGGAAAACATTTATGGAAATAAGGCTATTTTGCCTAAAAGTGCACATTCTTACAAAAACACAAAATGGTCATGTCATATAGTAATCAATGGACATCAAAATAAATAGTCTACATTTTAACTTGCCATGCATCTGCATAAGCAGAAAAACAGCATCTGTCAAATATTATCTAGAGAATCTTAATTTTGGGAGATGATTTAAATAGCTTTGTAAATAAAGATTATAATTACATTACAGAGCTATGATTTTTGGATTCTCCAAAGGTCTTGAAGAATTAATTATTGTCACTAAATATAAAACATTTAGCTAAGTCTGCTAATCAATATTCTTATTTTTAATCATTATTGTTATGTTTTGTATCCAATGGTATATAGACAGAGCTTATATTTCTAATTAACTGTCAATACAAATTCAATTTGTTAAAAGGAATTTCTTGTGCACTTTCAAGCTGCATGCTCTTACATTTGCAGTGGACATGTATAGTAGCCCACCATTTATAGAATAGCATTCTACTTTATATATCTAAGCTAACCGAATGTATTTTACTAAGGAAACTGAATATCTCATCTTAATGATAACAAAAATATGTCTGAAATAAGAATAAGGAACCTCCTTAAATAACACTTATATGTCAGAATAGATGGGTGGTTTACAAAGAAAAATTAATGAATAGGATAAGGAACGTCACCTAGTCTAAAATAACTCAATTATCCAAAATGAAAGTTTAAAAAAAGAACTTTTTACGAACATGTTAAAACCATTAAAATAAGTTTAATCATACATAGCATTAGCTTTTGGGAAAACTAAATTACAGTCATATTCAATACTACCAAAGAGAGCAAGTGTTTTTGCTTAGTGCTGCTTGTCTGATTGGCAACAGTATGATGACTTTATTACTGAAAGCCTCTTTTCAGGGATGGTATTGTGTTACCCCTTTCCCACTGTTGTGCATCTGGCAAGTTATTATATATAAAAGTAAGAGTGTGCAGATGTTTTCTACCACAGTGAGAGTACAGGGATGGTGTTTGCTGAAAGGGGCTTTCAGCAATTGTATTCATTGCTTTGTCAATAAGTGAATGTGCATTCAACAAATAAACATGAATCCTTGTGAAACTGTACAGATTAGATAACATATGTAAAATACTGAATAGGGCAAATAATAATAAGAATATTAAAGTTATTACACAGGTCAGCACATTCTGTTTTTTTCAATATAAAAATAGTATAAATACTATGAGCATTCTTGAAACACAGAGGGAAAATATATTTAAATGAGCTAAACCATTGTGAACAATTGTTTCACATTGAAACTCAAGACAAGGCTGGAATTAAATACACAATTCAAAAAAAAAAATCTAAAGGATATAAAAGCACCCAAAACCAATTAAATTATCTTAGGGATTAATAATCTGTTTCCAAAACTGTTATTCGAAATGCACTAAAAACTATTTATTCAAGTACAAAATGAAAAGAGTATTCATCCTTCATGAAAACAGCAATTGTTCCATTTTTGAAACAAGACACAGACCTACATTTTTGTTTCTTATAGATCAATCTAATTTCTTTTAAAATAGATTACAGGATTTATTTCAGTTTTATCCAACAGAACAGAACAGATATGATGCAACAATCATTATTAGATGATTACCAAATTAAACTTGTTATAAGAAGACAACACAAGGCAATATTGTGACAATTATTATATCAAAACATTATGTAAATATGAATAATCATGACTTAGCAGTAATAATGCTAGACACTGAAAATGATTTGGGTTCATTAGATTGCAAATATTTACTTAAAGTGCTAGAAGTTTATGCCTTTCTGGGGACGTATATTTATTTAAGAATAGGTCATCTAGTAACTTGACTATATTAAGAGTATAGTATGTTTATCTAGGGCCATAAAGATTGTTTATGCAACAAACATGGTCAGTCGTTATCTCATCTACTGCCTTCAGTATCTATGAAATCTTTGCCAAATTGCCTAGGGCATGCTAACTACATTAAAGGTTTTAAGGTAATTCAGTGGTATGAATGTTATTTGCTAGGGAAGTCTGATTAACCTTAATTCAGATAAATTTTTCTACATAGTATAGTGACTGCATTTCATAACATTCTGAAAAAATGCACAAGTTAAATTTGACTGGATGCAGAACAAACATGATTATAATAAATTATAAAGTATGTCAATGAATAACTGAGCAATTTAAAATAGCTATGAGTATAACAAAACAAAATGCTTAGGAATTGCAATATCTAATAACTTAGATAACATTATTCACTCAAGTTATGGAAATTTTGCTAAGGAATTAAACTACCCTCAAAATGAACAACATATTTCTCACATTTGAAGATAGGTTAAATTTAATTGATGTTACTGTTACCAGTAACAAGCACAAACTTTTAAAATACAAGATTGTGAATTGGTATTATAAGCAATAAAATGCCACAGTTATTAAGCAGCTATATGGGTATATAGTTACATGTTTAAAATAAAGTGAAATACATAAATGGAATTTTAAATACTTCATATACACACACACACACACACACACACACACACATATATATATATATATATATATATATATATATATATATATATATATATATATGTAGATTTTCTTCTCTCACTTCCTTCTGCTCAAACTATGGCTAATGCAGGAGCTTGTGGTTGGGGATGGAACCAGGTAAACACCTCAAATCCTGTGAATCAGTTTAGTACAGAACCCGGTAAGCAAAAATGTTTCTCTTAATTCAGCACAAGCTACAAAAGAGTTTTGATGGGACTGTTAATTTATATAGAAATGTTCCTAAACTGAGTGAATGGATTTCAAAAGAAACAGGCCTTGTTTTCTTATGTCAACAAAGCACCTCACAATTGTGCAGCAAACTGGAAAAATTAGATTACAAGCTTTTTAAACTGAGAAAATTACACATAGAAAATGCCTGCTTTTTGGAATCTATACAAATTAATGTACAAATGTATACCAGTCTCCATATAAAAAGGATACCACCACTTGTATTAGTACTTATACGCTCTAGCTAAGTTACAGTGACTAAACTGACCAATAATAAAAGTCAGTTTCACTATTCATTTCTAATAAACCTCAGGAAATAGCAGTTCCTTCATACATTCTACACATGTATTTAAATACCAAAAAATATTCTACAGCTTAAATAAGTTTTATACATAAAATAGAGCAGTTAAATAACTTTAATAAACCTCTAAAAGCATTAAGGCTAAAATAGTGTGTATCATTTTAAATGGTTAGACAGCATGAACAGCTCAAGCTTGATCTTTAATTAGAGCAGTTACATCATGTCTGAGCCCTTTTAGTTTCATTCTGAACTAGCTGCAGTCTCATGAATGGAAATAGCAGAGGGATTTCAAGATAAGGACTCAGGAAAAAGGAGTTAAAGTGTTTTAACTCACTGTCTCGGTGGGAAACCAAGAAAGAAAAGTAAGTAAACACTTTCAACTCTTCAAAATTACTGCTTGAGCTCGGCAAGTGATTAACAGTAATCCACTTCACATTTAAAAACATAGAATCCTAAAGTAAGCTCTAATAGATACAGCTATTAAAAGAACTAGTTAAACAAATGTATTTTAGCTTGAATCCCATTATAAATTCTGTGCAGCAAACTATATCGAATCATTTAATTTTCACCTAACACTGCAATATTATACTTTATCATCTAATTAAGCATTTCTCATAAGCATTAAAACCACCCCAGAAGATGTATATCTGTTAGAAGTGTAAAAATTCACTGGATTAAGCCAAATAATTTAATGTTTGTAGTATTTAGCCATGGAGCCACAGTATTGTAGTAAGTGCACTGTATTATGTCATGTGAAATGAACCAGGTTGACATTAGCTAGAAACTTCTGTTTTAGGTAACACACAGAAAAACTTTGACAATATTAAACACTATATATGTACATTTGTAACTGTTAAATTGCTTACATTGATATTCGATTATTAAAAAGGTACCGTATGTACTTCTTTAGTAGGCTTTACTATAAATCAAATATTTGTTGCGTGATGTTATATGATGAATGCTTTAGCAAAAACAAAAGCATATAATCAAGAGTAGTGAGAAATAAAAAAGGTTTTACCTTTTTCCCTGATGGTGTATAGAAAAGGTGAAATTTCTTTTAAATAAATTTGAATATATATACAAACAAACCAAACAGTACTTAAGAGACTATTTACCTTTTAGTCTTTTTTTCTGTCCACTAATTTCCTGTTGTTCTTCTCTGCTCGATGCTTAAGTGAAGAACCACTACAATCCATTTCTTCTGATTGGTCAATGATATTGTTGTTTAGTACATATGAAACAGCAGAGTCTAATGTGTCAAAGGTTTTGGTACCATCTGGAAAGAATTGTTTAAGTCTTGCAAGAAACAAAATATGAACTTTAAAGTGTTTCTTTTTCAGTTCCTTGATTATTGGTATACATTCCTTTCTTCTTGTAATCATCACAGATGAATAATCATTATCAAATCTTATGATGCTGCCATTAAACTTAAATGGAGAGTTAGCCCATGCAGTTTTCAATACCAGTTCCTTGTCTTGAGAGGAGAGAAAACATACAATTATAGATCATGGATTAGGGTTTACCTTTTTAGAAGATGGGGAAGTTGCTAATGACCTGGGGGCTCTTTCTATGTCATGAGAAAGGGACTCCTGTAGGTTTAATATATTAGGTAGTCAAGATGTGAGGAAATTAATCATGTTGTCCCTCTTTGTTTTCTCTGGCAAGCCATATATATGAAGATTGTTCCTTTTTGATCTGTTTTCTAGAGTATCAGTTTTACTGAGCAAAGAAGTATTTTGTTTCAAGAGAAATTCCAGTTGAAGCTCTTGTTCAGTAACTTTGCCCACTAGGGCATTTAAGGTGTCTTCCATAGTGGCAACACAGGTATTATGTTGCATTATAATTACTTTCAGCTGTTCCATTTGTTTTGTACTCTCCTGTTGAAAAGAATCAAGCTTACTGTCCATGTTATCAATTTTTGTAGATAAATCATTCATAGATGAATGCAAATCTTGCAATTTCTTCTTCGTTGACTGGTCTTGCACACTGCTTTTGGAGTACCTCATCTTGAGAAATTGTCAGTGTCCTTTCTGAGAAGATTTTGACAGAAAATTCAGTAAATAAAGAAAAATAATATTCCAGTATAGTATTCCATGTACTATAAGAAATATAAATCTGTAGGTTTAATAGATCAACCAGTCCAGTGTTTTTTTTAATTTTCTGTCAAAAATGTATATTAGATATCAGAGCTAAGAGAAATTACTGTTAACCAGCCAGCATATTGGCCACACCCCAATATTTCAATGGATGGCCTATCATTAACTAAGTAAGGGAATCAGATTAGGAACACTCCCCAAAATCTACCAGTGTTGTACCACTAAAAGAAAGACTTAACAAAGTGCCAAAGAAAATTATATTGTCTTATGGGCAGAGAGCTTGCAGCAGGGAAGCTGACAGCATAACATAGATTCTTACACAAGGCCTGCAATTTAAATCTTCACAAAATCAATTTCAGGACTATAGGGTGACAAGGCCGGGTCAAGGTAATATAAAATCTGTCACAATAACATAAATACCTTGTGTATTTGTCCTGGTGGCACAGAATGACCAAATATATGTACAGAATGATAGCCAAGATTCATAGATGGTCTCAGAAAGTGGATGTGTTAATCTTCTAGAACATTATTCTATTTTAATGTTTTTTTCTTAGCTTTGGTAAGCTCATGATCTGTGTCCAGGAGAACTCTACAATAACCATGTTTCCAGCCTATGGCATTTTTGAATTTGACATCATATTAGGATAACATTTTTCCAAGAACTCTGTATACTCCATTTGCATATATTTTAAATATGTTGGACTCATTTTAAAGCACATTCATATCTCTGCCAACAACTGCCATTCTTGTTCTGGTATACTATGAAGTCTGTTGGTAACATAGCTAGAGATGTAGATGCAAATTGTCTCTAATTAACTTCATGCATTTCTTTACATTTAAGATGTGTAGAGAAAATATAAATTTTGTGAATGAAACTTAAGTTCCTATCTGAATACCATGTTTCTACTTGAAGCATTTATTCATATTTAGCAACAAGTCATTGCATTTAAGAACACAAGGAAACATCAATCCTCCAGATAGTTAAATAAAAGATAACCAGTTGTATGAAAAATAAATATGTAGTTCAGAACACTATAAAATAACACCAGAAACTTGAAATATCTTCTTGTTTATGGAGTATATCAAATTTCATCAAAATTAAAAATTAGCATATTGCTCAAAAATCTCCTCTGCAACAAAAATGTATCCATGGGGTGCTTATGCTCTTAGCTTTTGAGCAATGGATACTGTGTTACTTACAATATGGGTGAATACAATATGCATTGCCCTGAATAAAAGAATTTGCACAGATGAAATATTGATAAACTGACTTAAAAGTAAGTTCCTACAAAACATATTTCACCAATAAAATCAGTTACTTGTCAACAACATGCAACAAAGTTGTATCAATTTAATACAGGATGTGCATTCTACCCAGCCTCTGCAGTACAGCAACTACAGTTAGGAGCAAACAGTAGCCATCTGCGATACAGGGCATGAATATTTTATGTTTCCATAATGCACCACTCATGTTTCTCAAAAGTTCCACACAAATGTTCAACCAGCCATGTGCTAATGTTTAGTTCCATATATCTTGGGATTAGAAGACATTATCACTATTTTAACTGCAACAGAAACAAGTTAATATTAATATTTAGTCATTCAGCCATGAAGTGATCAATTTTCAGAGTCAGTGGTGAAAGAGGAAGCATACTCACTTTTGGTGCAGAAGGCTGTGGGTTCTATTCCCTGACCAGGTAGATTGATTACTGGCTCTGCAGTGCAACATAAGGGGGGTGCACACCCAAGTCCATCATCCTTTGTATGAGATATTAAACTGATATCCCATCTGCTTGAGTTGGGGATAGCCAAGGTAAGTGTAAAAGATCACACAACACCTATTAAAAAGGGTAGGAGAAGTTCCCCAATTCCCTGGTGAAATTTCCCCTAGTAGTATAAATACTACCTCAGATCTTCCCCAAAAAGAGGATACCAGCCTAGTAGGATGAACCCACTCAAAAAGAATAAATTAAGGATTTTTTTTTATGTGATTTTGTGAGATTTTTTTTCAGGTTAAAAAGTATGTTTTATAATCAATCAAAAGTTGCATTCACATTACTATGGCTTGGTTAACAATTACATGTACAGAAAGGTGGCACAGAACATGCAAGAAAATGCTCATTCATTAAAATTTATCTGTGGTAGCATTCTTAAAGTAAAACAAAATCTACAAAACATGTTAGAGCTAATAAATAGGCATACTACAAGTTATTTTTTGTGTATTTCACTAGTAGTGATGTTTTTTAACAGTTTACAAATATATTGAAAGAAAATATTTATTAATTTATCTTCATAAGAATTTAAACATCATGAGAATTGTTTAAAAATGGCTAAGATAAAAACATTATGCAGGTTAACTACATATAATGTTCTCAGACTTCTCTAATAAAAAGGAAAAAACATCTCTTCTCACCATAGACTCATTTTAAATTCTTATAAATCTTAAATTTGATAAGACTATCCATAAGAAACAGAACTGTGGTCAAAGCTAAGTGTTTTCTTTTTTGAACGGCTTAACAAGTATTGTATTTTTAATTAAATCTGCCAGGCCAACATGTTGACCAGTCACAACAAACCATGCAGTTCTCAGGAAAATAAATGGTGAAGCTGAGAAACAAATTTCTATCCAATGCAGTTCTAGCTATAGTCCTAGTTTTACACTAATATGTGTCTTCTATCAGTCAAAATGTGTACTGAACAGTAGCACATGGGAAATAAAAATGCTGCTGTCAGTTTGACAGCTGTAAAGCACTGTGCCAAATGTATACAAAAGAGAAGGCTTTCAGTACATGTTCTTGCCTTTATCAATGTCTAAACCCTGAATATGAATAACATTTTGAATTGTTCAAATGGTACTTTTAAAATTTATGTTGCATTATTTCTTATTCAGGTCAGGAAACACAAAGGAGCAATCAACTGTGAAGAAAATCATAGGATTCTTTGCATCATTACATTTTTCTTAGACACTCTTATTTTACTAAAATAATATTGGGTGTTGATGGTATTGTATTCTAAACATTTTGATAATGTACATAGAAATGTGTGTGTGTGTGTGTGTGTGTGTGTGTGTGTGTGTGTGTGTGTGTATATATATATATATATATATATATATATATATATATATATATATATATACATATACATACACATTTCTATGTACATTATCATAATGTTTAGAATACAATACCATTAACACCCAAAAATATTTTAGCAAAATAAGACTGTCTTTTTGCATAATGCCTTACATTAATAGTGCCATTTCTGCTATTTTATCATTATAGGACACTGAAACATATTGCTGATTGCAAGTATTTTATGTTACTAATCGATTATTTTATACGTTTATAGTTTTCTATATGCATTCCAGAAATTTTGGCTGTGCATTGTCATATAATTTGTATTGTACAATTTTATTATCAGTTTCCTTTGCATATAATGGTTTAATTATTAAGCACTGCTTTCCAGTTACATTTTACTGCTATGAAACTTTTCTTCTCGGCATCTTCTGAGTATTTTTTCATGAGTTTTTTTTCATCTTGTATTTCCAACCATTGACTCTGCATCCCCAATTATCCATCCATTCCCCTTCTTCCCTAGAATCCAAGGACACCTGAAGAGTGAGGGGAAGGCAGAGATCACAGCCATCATCCAACTTCTATCTGAAGTTTTTTTTTGTATACATGATAATCCCCCATCACTCCTGTGGAAAGGTGTGCTAACTGTTAAAGTGAGGCCTGAAATGTTGATCTACTGTTGCATGTATAATTGCACCAGCAGATTGATATGCAGTTGCAGTGTTAATCATTCTAGTGGGACCACAGCATTAGGAAAGTAGGCCATATTGCTCTTTCCCCAGGATGATATAACCAACCTTTGGCTACTCACTTCCACATCTCGTGATGGATCCTTAAGTACTTCAGTCTGATGAATGAACCTGAGCTTTGCTGCAGTCAGGGATTTAATGCTCAATGTCCTGAGCTTGGCTCAAATGATGCATGGATCCCCCATATGGGTTTACTACCTGCAGTCAAAGAGTAATGGTCAGGTACAGTGGCAGTAAAGTGGCAGGGAGAATTCTGAAACTATGTGGACTAAATACTAGCAACATAAATAGGCTCTTAGGGCATAGAATGTCTCTTCGTTGCTGGAAAAGAAGCAAAAATATTTGAGGGAGGTTAAAATATCATCAGATTTACTCGGACTTACTACTACAGACAGAAGTACCTCTGAAACCAGACTTCAGAGGAAGAAGATGATTTCCATGGTAACATGCAGTTGACCCACAGAAGAATATGAAAGTTGAAGTGAGGATACTCATAGAACATTAGCTGTCTGCTGTTTAGGTTGAACATGTGCCATTCAGTATCAATGTGATTGCAAGATGCTGGAACTAAACAAACTCTGATTTTTGCTCACATGCACCTAACAGCTATTTGGAATATTCAGTCTTTTTTGAGATAGTTAGTGCAGTGTTTCTTAGAGTGTCATTTATCTATTATATTTTATCTTATTTATGCATGTATTTGTTTACTATGGTGGAACACTGATTCAGCTGTACAATGTTAATATTCAGTGTGGTAACACACACATTTCAAGTAAACAGATAGGCATCAAAACATAATTGAAATGAGACTTTACCACAAACAGTATTTAAAATAACACACAATCATATAACAGACGTGAACAAGTGCAACCGTGAAGATTTTTTAAAATATTAAGGCAGTAAGACCTTTAAGACCCTTAAAAGTGTTAGTTTTAGACATTGCTCTGTATATGTTGCTAATGATATATCATGCGAGAGATGGGAGAAAAGTCCTGGTATCAACAGGGATAAGTGGAGGGGTGTACTGCAAATATTAGTAAGAGAAAGAGGAGGTCATTGGAAGAGAAATGCTGAAAATAATGGCATGCATTTTAATATGTTCTAGCTTAGGGTGAATGCATTACAGCAATGGGGTCTGTCCAAGGATTTGTAAATTCCAGTAAGGAAGCATTCGAATGAGGTGACTGTACCACTTTGGTACCATTTGCATTGAGCATGTTTGAAAATATATTATTTTATTTTACTATGAAATTTTGGAAAATAGTGAATCGTTTGTATATAGTTTTGGGTGGCTTATCAAATTGTGGGGATAAGGACTGAAAAAGAATATTCAGTGCATTTTAGTTTAGTAGCACAACCACAATAGCACCAAAGGAAATTAATTTAGTACACTGGTTCAAAGATTAACTATATTATTCTTGTTAAAATTACTTTATGCTCACTGTTACTGCACACAGTATTAACAAGTGTGAGATCTTGCTGCAGGGCTTGAGAGTTAGAGGGTGACTTAGCAATGGCTCTACATTTATAGTCATCTGCAGCCGTAGCTTGGCAGAGGTTTTGTTTTGTGGTCTGGAGATCAGAAAAGTAAATGCCAAACAAAATGGGTCCTAGCACAGATTTTTGTGGAACACCACATGTCACCATCAACATCATATTCTCCAATGAGATACCTGCTACACACGCACACATACTTTGTGGGTTCTGTTCTTTAGCTAATTTCCTATACATCTTACCACATAGGGACCAATCTGTACTGCTTTAAGCTTACTAATTATGCATGCATGGGGTGGGGTGGTATTGAAGTCATTTGCAGGTGTAGATATGCTGTGTGGATAACATATCCTCTATTCACATCTTGAGTTACCTTTCAAAGAAGTTTGCCAAATTTAGTACACATAACTGACCTCTGACAAAGCAAAATTCCTGCAGGTCAGGTTTAAATGAGGTTTTTAATACTGTAGTTTATTAGATCAGCTATATTGACTTTCATTGCTTTTAACAAAAATTCATCATGCTGATGGATCTGTGATTCACTAGGTCAGTGGTGGATACACACTTGTGGAGTGAAATCACATCTGCTGTACTCCAAACCTTAGGGACAAAGCCAGTAGCTAAATTCATGATAGATGCTTTAAGTAGGCATTCTGACATGGTGCATTTAGTACTCCTTATTAAACAGTCAGGTATATTGTCAGGTCCCATGCAGGGAGTATTTTTTTGTTTCAAACATCTTTAGTACGTGATCTTTAGTGACAAGAGGATGTCTACAAGCTTCTTCTGACCTTTAGTCTTATCTGGGGTAAAGTTGGCACTGAATTTGTTTACTGATATGTTGGCTATGTCTTCTGGGTCCAAGCAACTTGTGCCATTTTGAATAAATTCAGACAATGCCGGGAGCCATTTGTTAGTTCACTGACATAAATAAAAAAGGATTTGTAATTATACTTATCTTCAGATTCCTTAGCAGTCTGGTATTTTTCAGTTCTTTTAGTTAATTTTCTGATGCTACCCTTTATTGGATGGTCTTTTATTCTACTTCATACTTTATTGATTTTTTTCCCTTTTATTATAGAGTTTATTTATGTTGTTGGACCACCAGGGTGGGTTGATTTTAAATCTCCCATTACATTTAGGCATGGTTTGGACTGGCTACTCTCATCATCTACCCAAATGGACATATCACTCAGGTGTGAAGACCACTGCTAGGGCATAATTTTGGGACATAATGCTATACGATTATTTTGAAACCTTGCTGTGGAATTTGATATAATTTGTGAGAATGAAGTCCTTGACTTTTAAAATATTGATCTCTCTACATTTAGAGAGTTTAATGGTGAAGGTCACTAGTTTACATTCTGACTTAAACTGGGAAGCGAGATACCGAGGGAGTTAAATTTGAAGAAGCTATATTTTTAAGGATTAGATCAAGAATTTTATATTCTGTTGAGGGTTGGTTAATGATCTGGTCCAGAGCTATTCTGTTTATAAAATCTAACAACTGTTGGGTGTATCCTACATTTCAGGTATAAGTGTTCCAGTTAACTAATGGGTAGACAAAGTCTCATAAAATAATGGTGTTTTTGTTTATAGGGAGCTTATGAAGTATATTTATGAACCTTATCTGTATGGCCAGGGACATAGATGGTGTCCGGTAACAGGCTATAATCTGATAGTTGGTCTTGTTTAGTCTGATTGGCAGCTCATTGAGTTCTATTTGTGATTCTCTTGAAACCTATCTACAGGTTATATAGTCCTTAGCAAATATTGTGACACTACCAAAGTTGCCATTGAGCCTGAAGCTATGGAAAGTGCAAAAACAAGTATGGAGGGAGTGCTTCCTGTACAATTAAACTAAGTTTCAGGAATCAAACAGACTTGTATACTATCTAAATGCAAGATGGCCTCATGGTCAGGCATTTTGTTATTGAGATTTCTTGTACTGATTACAAAAAATTTAAGTGGTCATGTTTTGTATTGGATAAATTAATTATAATGGGAGTCAATCAGCTGGACTCTGCCTAAACATCACTATGGTGCCAAGTAAAGCTTTAGCCAGAATGCTGATATTCTGAAATGAAGAGTGAAGGCGATCCTTGGCAAAACAATTAGGACTGTCATGCAACTTATCCCATGCTGAAACATATTGTATCCACCTAAAATGGCACCAACTATTTAAAAAATTATCTTTTCTTTGTACCTAGGCATCATTTGTTGAAATGGATGGATTCTGTGGAGTCCTGCCTGCATTTGTAAAATACACGGAAAGTTATATTATGCATCTCTGCATATCCCTCAGGGTTCTATATGCCAAGTTGTTCACCCTCACAAGGACAACAACCATGTTGTAGTCATATTTTTTTAGGTGAAAAGGCATAAAGAGCTTTGAGAAATCATAGATCCTGGCACCTGAAAGACAGCTAACCATCACCTGATCTTTGTTCAGCCTGGTGAGAGAAGACCCAGTGTGTTTGACTATGGTGTTACCAATCATTAAATACTTTGTAGGGTGGTCTGGTGTACTTCATTTTAGATGATTTGGATTATGTGGACTCTTTGTTGTACATGTGCCTGAGGGTAGTATGTCATACATTTTTGCTAAAGCCTAGTCTTCATGGGTCTAGGAGGCTTTGGCAAGGTTTTTTTTACAGCCCCAGCATAAGAAATTTTGGTGTGGGTTTATGTAGAGTGATACAGTAATATATGTTGTTCACAGTCTGTTAATAAATATTGAGAAAACCAGGGAGCACATATGCATCCTTGAGGTACACCTTTCATGAGAGTAGCTACTTCAGAAATAGAGGAGCCTATGTTGATACTAAAGAATCTGTTAGTAATTAAGTACTTAAACTGTAATCCAGCTTTAGTGCTGACACAAAATTGTAGTAATGTGTGAAAAAGGAGGTGGGTATTCAGTAAGGTCAGAAGTTCTACTGAGGTCAGTAAAGAGTGTTCTAGTTAAGGGTGCCTTTTGCCATGTTAAATAGGATTGCCTCAGTGAGAATCCCAAAGTGAGAGTAGTGCTGGACTGTTTCTCGGGGTTCATTGCTGTTGTAGATGGTGGACCACTAAGATCAGAATTTTTATGATTTTTTTTTTTGTTTGTTTCTTTGTTGGGGGGGGGGTGCAAGATAACACTGTCTATTGAAAATGGTGTTGTGCTGCATTAGCCAATTACTCAAATGGTTATTTATTTATTTTTTGACTATGTCTGAGGGGAAGTGCCTGATTTATAAATTACCATGTCATCGATGTGGTGGGAAGGAAGGTGAGAATTATATGGAGATTGTTTATGAAAACAATATGGGGGATAATACAACTGTTTGAGGGGCTCCTTTGATAAGGGGTGCAGGGGAAGAGGAAGTTGTCCCACTTTTGACCTTTGAAGTGTCTGTTGAATAAGAAGTCTTAGAACCTCTATGTTTCCTGTGAGCTTATCCTTGTGAAGAGGAGAGAGTTTAGTATCAGAGGATTATCCAACGCAACAAAAGCTTCTGTAAATTCAATAAAAATCAATCCTATAAGCCGCATTTTATTCATTCGTTTTATTATGCCATCTGTTAAGATCTGTTAAGATGCAGAGGATGGTTATTGAGCATCTGCCTGACCTGAAGCTTTACTGGTGATGAGAGAGAAAACTGTAAGCTTGAGAGTTGAGACAACAGGTTGTAGATTATTATTTTATGTAGGATAGGAAGGACTGAAATGGTTCTGAGGTCAATAGTGTTGAAGGAGTTAGAGGTATTGACTATTTTACATGGACAGATCATGTCACTTTTGTAAGGCATAGGTTGTGTAGGTGTTTCAGAGGTTGAATTATTTAGTCTTTGCAAAGTAAAATATAGCAGGGGTATAAATCATCTGCTGCAGTGAGACTATCTACAGATTTTTTTCATGGTAGTATGGTTGTAACCTTTCCTGAAGTTGAAGGGTGGTGTGTCTATTGAGGTACTGACTGTGATGAAAAAACACTCTGCCTCAGATAAATGGTATGATACAACTGTATACCCAATCCTCTCTGTAAATACAATTAGATTATCAACAGACTTGACATGCCATTAGCATTCATGTACACTCTTGGCATAGCACCAGCAGTTAATCTGCCCCCCTTTTTTGCAGGGAAGGTTGCCTCACTGTACCACATGATCTGCATGTTCTGTCCAATAATCTGTCTATTAGGTTCATAGGTTCATAGGTTCATACTAGGCTATCTGCCCCAGGGCATTTATAAGCCTAGTCAGAGTATGTTTGGCTTTCGCCACCCATTTTAAATTAATTTTGCTATGCCCTTTTTCGAGGTTAGTATACTGTGCCTCTGTCTAACAGTGACACAGAAGTGATACCTGGGGTAAACCTACGATCTCCCATCCACTCATCAAGATTCCTCTTGAAAAGAGTCAATGAGGGACTCTGCCTAACCTGGACTGGGATTTTATTCCAGAGTGAAGGGAGCCTCTGGGTTATAAATGAAGGGAGCCTCTGGGTTATGAAATCACACTGCTTTTGAGTTTGCACCAACTAAGAGAAAAACAAGGAGTTATATTCTTTCATTTTTAGAGAGAACACAAGGGAAGAGAGCAGTCTGATAATATCATCTCTTGGTACAACAAGTGTCCAGACCTCCACGTTTGTTAGTGTTACTGTACCAGGCACAGGCTAACATGACATGCCTTCAAAACATGCACTCAAAACTCAGGAACCCAGCCACAGTCTAACAGGACATACCTTCAAAGCATGTACTCAAAACTCAGGAACCCAGCCACAGTCTAACAGGACATGCCTTCAAAACATGTACTCAAAACTCAGGAACCCAGCCACAGTCTAAAAGGACATGCACTCAAAACTCAGGAACGTGCCAGCTACCATCTAACAGGACATACCTTCAAAACATGTACACAAAACTCAGGAATGTACCAGCTACAGTCTAACAGGACATGCCTTCAAAACATGTACTCAAAACTCTGGAACCCAGCCATAGTCTAACAGGACATGCCATCAAAACATGCACTCAAAACTCAGGAACCCAGCCACAGTCTAACAGGACATACCTTCAAAACATGCACTCAAAACTCAGGAATGTACCAGCTACCATCTAACAGGACATGCCTTCAAAACATGTACTCAAAACTCAGGAACCCAGCCACAGTCTAACAGGACATGCCTTCAAAACATGTACACAAAACTCAGGAACGTACCAGCTACAGTCTAACAGGACATGCCTTCAAAACATGTACTCAAAACTCAGGAACCCAGCCACAGTCTAACAGGACATGCCTTCAAAACATGTACACAAAACTCAGGAACGTACCAGCTACAGTCTAACAGGACATGCCTTCAAAACATGTACTCAAAACTCAGGAACCTAGCCACAGTCTAGCAGGACATACCTTCAAAACATGTACTCAAAACTCAAGAACCTAGCTACAGTCTAACAGGACATACCTTCAAAACATGTACTCAAAACTCAGGAACCCAGCCACAGTCTAACAGGACATACCTTCAAAACATGCACTCAAAACTCAGGAACCTAGCCACAGTCTAACAGGACATACCTTCAAAACATGTACTCAAAACTCAGGAACCCAGCCACAGTCTAACAGGACATGCCTTCAAAACATGTACTCAAAACTCAGGAACGTACCAGCTACAGTCTAACAGGACATGCCTTCAAAACATGTACTCAAAACACAGGAACCCAGCCACAGTCTAACAGGACATGCCTTCAAAACATGTACTCAAAACTCAGGAATGTACCAGCTACAGTCTAACAGGACATGCCTTCCAAACATGTACTCAAAACTCAGGAACGTACCAGCTACAGTCTAACAGGACATGCCTTCAAAACATGTACTCAAAACTCAGGAACCCAGCCACAGTCTAACAGGACATGCCTTCAAAACATGCACTCAAAACTCAGGAATGTACCAGCTACAGTCTAGCAGGACATGCCTTCCAAACATGTACTCAAAACTCAGGAATCCAGCCACAGTCTAACAGGACATGCCTTCAAAACATGTACTCAAAACTCAGGAACCCAGCCACAGTCTAACAGGACATGCCTTCAAAACATGTACTCAAAACTCAGGAATGTACCAGCTACAGTCTAACAGGACATGCCTTCCAAACATGTACTCAAAACTCAGGAACGTACCAGCTACAGTCTAACAGGACATGCCTTCAAAACATGTACACAAAACTCAGGAACCCAGCCACAGTCTAACAGGACATGCCTTCAAAACATGTACACAAAACTCAGGAACCTACCACCTACAGTGCTGTATCCATCTGGAAGAGCTGATAGAAGTATTCTTCCTATATTTAGTCACAAAAGGAGTGGTCCCATCCTTTCAACCTAGCAACTGACATTAAGGAATCTAAATACACACTTTTCTTCATCTTTCTGAGCCTCTGCACATCTCACAGCACTGATGCTCAAAATTATTTTATATCCAAGGTTGAAAGCAAACTGAAAACTGGAATTATACATGAAGTATGCTCTGGATATTTTGTTCCTTCTAAATATTTGTTGTTGCCTGTCAGATGGTGATCAGTGGCCCTCTACTGATGGCCTGATAATACTATGCCGCCCTTATCTAGTTATACCTCAAGAAGGTTTCATCCCATGCTACCAAGATGGTCTCTCTCTTTCTGACATGAATATGATGGCACTATCTTTGCTGTCCATTTCCTTGTATTTACTTATTACATCCAGGTTACAAAACTGCAAATTTCCAATGCATACCTATTTGACTTTCTGACTGGTCAATTACTGGAGCTAAAGGATAGCAGTTTATTTCTTAAAAAGAACAATGACACTTTTTGGACTTTGTTGCAGCTGCATCCATTTATATCTCTAAGTTTTTCGTCTTTGTCTGTATTGCAAATTATGTAAGAAGCTCACAGGATTAATCAGACTTTGAAGTTACATCTGTTCTCATGATTTCCTCTCTCACTACCCATATACATTTTATGTTGCCCTGCAACACATTATTATGTAAAGATATGGGTTCCTCTAAAGGCATGCAGTAAAAATGCCTTCTCTGCATTTCTGTTAATTATTTATTTATCAAGTATTGTGTGGTATTCTGCTTGCATGATTTGTACAGTTATGAGGAGTCCTCTTCCCCAAACCTCTGCAGAAGAGGGCATTAGGATCCATTTGGACTTTCCTAGTAAACAAATGTAAAATAATAAACAAACAATTGAATAAGTAAGTAAGTAAATAAACAATAAGTACAACAACAGAATGTAAGCGATTTAAAGATGAACACTGGTTTCATATTAAGGGAAAATGTAATCCATACATATTAGTTTATCTACCCCACTGGAACGCTCTAATATAATCTGCTAAAATATAATAATGAAATGCATCTGAATTCCTATATTTGATATTTTTGTATAAAAGCCCATTTGTAAGCCCCCATTTAAAAGTATGGAATGAAGACACTATACCAGGATATGAAATGTAACAATAAATGTCATGATGGCTCACAAACCTCTCAACCTCTTAGAGTAAGAAATTTGGACAAAGCCATAAAAAAGTGGTACAAACAGGGATACTTTTGAAATATTGCTCTTACCAACTTAGAAAGTTGACAGAATAGCACGTTTTGCATTAGCATTAATTTTCTGAAGGGTATGAAGTCTAAAACTCAAATGTCTGTCATTATTTTCCAGTTTCAGTATTCGATGATTTGCCACTAATTTGCCAGAAAGCCACGATTTTATGAAAAATGGACCAAAAAATATAAGGCAAAAATCTGGTCATTCTGCAAAAATCTGTACAGTGGAGAGGTACGTGTCTTAGTTCTATGATTTCTGCCAAATAGATCTAGGGTGCAGGTTCTTTCCTGACTTACAGAAATGCTGCATGTCTGGAGTTTGCTTGTTCTGCTTGGATCTGCATGAGATTTCTTTTAATACTCTTATTTTCTTCCATTTTATAAAATATGCTCTTTGATTTGCTAAATTAAGTTCTCCATACATATTACATTTCCCTTCTCTTTACTCTTGGGGCTTTGAATCATGGCTGTAATGGATTACCACTGTAAACCAGTTGGCAAGAATTAAACAAATAAAAGTAAACTGAGCCTTAGAAATGTCAGTGTTCCTCAGTGCTGATTGTGACTACAGTGAATTATACACCAAGACTGTGGTTTCAAAGTTGGTGTTTGGTCTGCTTAAATATATAGCAAAATGTAAGGGACTTTTTAACCTCTGATATAAATGCAATTCAGACAATACACATTCTGGACTTGTGCTATACTTTTTACCCCAGACAGAAGTTAAAGAAAACTGAGTATAATGCAAGATATGAGAATGTTATAATAAAATGCCTGTGAAACCATACATTTGCTGCACACACACACTTATAAACACATATATAATATATATATATATATATATATATATATATATATATATATATATATATATATATAGATATATATAGATATATATATCTGTGTATAGATAGCTAGATATACATTATACACGCACGCAAACACACACACACACACACACACACACACAGACACACCCACACACACACACACACACACACACACACACACACACACACACACACACAGACATATGTACGTAATGTGTATATGTGCATGGGTGTATGTATATATATATATATATATATATATATATATATATATATATACATATAGATAAAGATATAGATATAGCTACTGAGATATATATATATAAATATATAGATGATCATAAGATCTTATAATTTCAGACTTCTCAAACATTCTTCCAAAGAAAAAACACAAAACACAGGCCACTTAGCAGCAACTTGTTTTATTGTTTTTAATTATGCCACAAGAATGGACCGCATTCCTAACTCAGAGTAATATTACATTCATGAAATGACTTCTGCTTGCTAAGAGAACTCTTCTCAGCACTTGCAGTGAACCCAAAACTATTTCCTTTTCAAGTTCTTATGAGGTTGCCTGTATTGGAGGCATATAAAAGTATGTTTAGAGGGTAACTGAAATGTCAAGACCCACTTTAGTGTATTTCATGATGTTGAACCTGAAAGGCCACATAAATGGGCTTTCGTATATTATGTTTGAGATTGTTATTTCACAGAATATTCAAGGTATGGTGATCTTGTAGTTAGTCTACATAAGTTTGGTGGGGAGCTTGCTTCTGTGAAAAAAAATATGTTTTAAGAAAAGCAATGTTACATATTTGCCCGTGTCTAGAATTGTCCTTCTTTTTTTCATTTTCTAGGCACTTGGAATTACTAGTGCAGACATCTCAATAAGGAGCCAGTTTAGAATTATATTTTCATTATTCCAGTTATTTCTGTTATTAGATCAGCTTTATAGGTGTCCTTGTTTTATGTTTTCTGGTTTCTGCTTGAATGCTTTGCTGTTTTACAATTTTATATATTTGCACGCAAAAAGACATTCTAATCATTAATGCTGCTTTTATCACTTTGATTCAGCTGCAATCTGTAAGAATCATGCATTTTCATTCCTAAATGTTGATATTGGATGATCCCATATGAACATTATGTCTTCATTTCCATATACTATTTGTGGCTTGTGTTGCTAATGTCTTCCAGCTACTAAGGTTCTATAATTTTTTAGTTTCTAGCTTAGCTTCTTTTAGAAATTATTACTTTCAGTATGCAGGCCCAGAGTCATAACTTACAAGAAGATCTGCAACTGTTTCTCTCAATGTACTGATTTTACAATGGTGTTAAAATAACTTGGCAGCCATGAAATAGAGGTTAATGGTGTCACTTTTATAATCAATGAAGTCCTGATGTTGTTGTTGTTTGTCTTTTGGCTTTTTCCCGGTAAGGGGTCGCCACAGTGGAACTCCAGTCCGCTACTGATTGGCAGTAGATTTTTATAAAACACCGAGGTGCCAGCTCGACGCCCAACCTTCAACGAAGGCATGCCCATTTACGCACACATGTCTTTCGAATGCTATCCAACCGCGGGGAGGACATGCAGACTCCACACAGAAGGCACTCCCAAGCCCAGTCTAGAATCGAACGGGAGAACCTCTTGCTGTGAGGTAACAACACTACTGGCGTACCACCGCGGCATAATAATATATTTTATGCTAATCTCAGTTTATGCTGATCTGTTAAGTAGTAAGTTGTTTGACTGTTGTGTTTTGGCTGTTAGAAGCAAGACAAATTCATAGTGAGGTGATAATGATTTATTTTCTACAATTGCAAAACAAATATGTGCAGTCGCAATCCTTTAGAAATACTGCAATAGTTGCTCTTTTTCATTCCCATGCCTCATCCAGTTTTCAGCTGTCTACTGCTAGTGCATTATTGGAAAGATAACTCTCTCTCTTCAACCATCTAAAGGAGTTCTGTATCACCTCAGACATATGCACACACAAGCACACATGCAAATACACACTGCTAAATACAAACGTGATTGGGTGTATACACATACTTACACATACACACACACACACACACACACACACACACACACACACACATGGAAACAGAATCCACACACAAAGCTTCTAAAATTCTTTAAAATAATTTCACATTTGAATTCATAGCATCTGCTTTTATAGAATTAATGTCTGTTTCAGAAGATATGGTAGGAAATATTTAAACAAAAAACATGCTTTAAATTTTTCTGCAATTTCAATTTCTCTACCAATGCTAGAACCATGGAACTAAATTTTCACCAACAGATAAATGAAGCATGGTAGATGAAGAGTTTTATAGTCCATCACCTCCCTAACTTCTGGGATAAGTTGCATGGTTCCTTTTCTTCCTTTAAATATTATACTTGATGACAAGATGGGTCGTCCAGCAAAGAGGTGGATGGATAGTGTGAAAGATCTACGACAGTCAGGCATGAGTGTTGAAGAAGGCAGGAGTGTGGCACTGAATTGAGAGAGATGGGGCAGTTAACAGGATACCCCCACCCCATGTAAAAAAAATGGCAAAAGGACGGGGGGCTGATGATGATTTGACAAACCCAAAGCAGGCAGTTTGGAGAGAAGGAAGGGGTGAGAGACTGTATCGAGGGCTTTATTATAGGTTCAGAAAAAGAGAGAATACCAGTTTATTATTGTCTCTGGCTTTAAAGATGGCATGAGTAAAGGAGACTAGTGCAGTAGGTATGCTGTGACTAGGACGAAAGGCTATGATTCTATAGTCTGCGAATACATGAGACAGGCTTTATAAAGCTGATTTGGAAATATCACACTCAAGTATCCTAATGTCAAAATGCAACTTTAACAAATGTAAACCATTAAGAGAAGAAATCACATTATGATGTTAAAGCAGTTAGATAAAACAATTGCTCCCACAAAAGGTGCTGATATTTAAAGCACATTCTAAACAGTGGTCTACACACATATCTTCCACAACCCAAACAGCACCAAGAAATATCTGCAATAGAATAAATTATACAGGTTTGGTTTTGCACTTCTATCATCCCTATCTGCAAAAAACAAGACAGATTTATTTTGACTGTCTGATTGTCTCCATTGTTTTACATCTACATACATAGAAAGTGGCCATAAAATGATGCTGTTAATTTGGTTACACACAGTATTTCATACAGCTCAGTTCACACTCACTTGACAGTCATTCATTATTGTGGTTAATGCATTTTCTCTTTGATTTTACCATGTGGCAGATGCTAGATACATACGAGAAGATTTAAGATCTAGTTTTTGAAAGGTATGAAAGAAAAATTAATAGCACTGCTGTACAGATAAACAAGATTATAAAATAAAGACAACCGGCGTCAATGTGTGTTATTCTCTATGAGTGAAATTGTTTTGTACTGCCTGGATAAATCTGTAACACAATTTATTGATGGAATAATTAGTTATTTAGATGAGATGCATTTCTTTTTATATTTTCTTAACTAATGTGATCACATTCATTCATCAAATAACTCTATGTAACATACAACTTCAGGCAGGATACAAGTGTATTGCATATGTATTTGTACTACTTAACTGTATTATATGATGAATACAAATGGTCACATTTCTGCAGTGTTTTTCCAACAAAAAAGAAGTTTTTGGGCAACATCAGAATAAGCCGTTATAGTTATTTGAAATGTTACGCTACTGCCTGTGATAACACAGAGTGATATGATGTATCACCATGAGTATCGATGCCTTTTCTTGAAAACTTATCTTTAGAATTTCAGGATTATAGATCACATCTTTAGAATATCACTGCACTTCATGTTTCTGCTATTAAGCTAAAACGTACAACAAAAATCTGCCAACATACTGCCAACAACACTGCATCTTATCGATGGAAGATGTTCTGAAAGTGTGAGTCAAACTGTAGCTTTTTAGCACAAACTGTCAAAACTTGTATCATACATTGCTGCTGTAGAAACATTCTCAGCTAAGATCCTTGCTTCCTACCACTGTGAAACAAATGAGTTTTTTGACATAACAATCTGTCATCTATCAATGGCTAATGTGTTGCCTAAAGGGATGTCTGCAAATCCCTATACTGCAGCTACTGTAGAGTAAAACTAAATTACAACATTAGGAAAAAAATCTCATTTCTGCAGTGCATCACATTAAATAAATGGTGGGAGAGTGAGGAATAACATCTTTAAAAACATTCAAGCAGTACAGAAATATTGTCTTTGAACTTGCCATATTGATGGTGCTTCAGTTCCACTAATCTCGAGGAAATCATAGCCTTCTTCAAGCTGAAACTCAGTGAAAACTAAGGCAATCGTGTCTCCGGGTTCGGCCAGGATTGTCCATGAGCAGTCAGCATTGTTGATGTATTCTGCAGGAAAAAGTGGACTGCTGATTGCTCCACTAGTACCCCTTAATGTTCCACCACATTCTCCCTCAGCTAAAAAGAAAAAGAAAACTGCTGTGAATATAACATACACAGAAGGGCAAAGGCCTTGTAAACACATCATACGAAGGAGAGCAAAGGCCTTGTAAACACATCATATGAAGGACAGCAAAGAAAGTCCTTGTGAGCACATCATACAAAAAAGGGTAAAACTCATCAGTGTGAAGTCAAGGTATGCCATGCAATTCTATAAGAGTTTAACCTTAAAGAGTAAATAACATCATTTAAAAATCATATTAAATGCAAACAATGTATGATAAGGACAAAATAACAGTTTAACTGTGGCTTTAGGAAAGCTTTACCTGTTATAGGAACTCTGGCACTTATTGACAGTTTACCAATCACTTTAGTTAAAACTGAAAATGAAATTCTTGTTTTAACAGACTTGGTTAAAATGAAAAAAAAAAATGTAAATTTGACTATGATGGCATAGAAGGAGGAGTGGAGGAAGAATTCAATTTTTGTTCTGAAAAGAGGATTGGAAGGTAAAAGACACAGAAGCAGAGGTGAAGAACTGACAGGATATATTTATATATATTTATTCCAGTTTGGTGACTGGGGAGGTCCACTGGGCTCAAGAGCCCATTTTCAGTGGAGGCCCGGGGAGAAAAGCTCCACAATACAAAGTTACATTACATAGAGAATTATAAAAAAAATATTTGCATTGCAATCAACAGGTAGTATAACAATAACAATGTAGTATTACAGTCAAAACAGGTATCATTCAGTAAAGACAGCAAAACTATTACAAATTTTTCAAGACAAAGGCAAGACATACAGCATAATGGCTGGATGTTACTGTTTAGTTACATTTATAATCTAAGTATATGAGAAAAATTAGGAAGGTATGAAGGTTAGCCAGGAGAGAAGGAGGAGCAGAGCTTGGGAGGTATGAGTTGAAGAGTGCAGTTACATTTCTTGTAAAGAAACAGGTAAGAATGAAGTTGTGTTTTGAAGTTGTGTGGATTGTCACAGGTCCTCAGAGTAGAGGGCAGGGCATTCCATTTTTGGGCTAGGGAAAAGGAGAGTAGTAGCTGACCAGCTGGGCACTTGGGTTTTTGGACAGTTATAATGTTTTGATGAGTATATCTAAGGGGTCTAAGGGGGGTATATGGTTGTAGGATATTAGATAATGCAGGGCGGCTAGTAGGTTGGAATAATAATGTCTAGGCTGTGACGATTTGGAGGAAGTCAAGTTGATTAGGGAGTTCAAGCCAATTTAAAGAATGTAGGGAGATGCAGTGATGGGAGGAGGATTTTGCTTTGGTAGTTAATCTGGAGATTTTGTTGAAGCACACTTCCAGTTTGAAGGTGAGTGTGGAAGATAGATTGGTAAGCAGAGGAGCGCCATACAAAACAGAGGGGAGGAGATAGGTAGTGGCCAAAGTTTGTCTGGTGGAGGGAGTGAGGAAGTGGTTGTTTCTGTAGAGTAGGCTTTTTATGTGGGTTTTCTTGATGTTAAGTTGGATGTGAGTATTGAATTTTAAGTGTTCGTTGATGCTGACCCCCAGAAGTTTGGCAGAGAGAATGACTTTGATAATGGAATTGTTAAGGCTGGTAATTTGAAGTGAGTTTTTATCAATGGGAGTGGATTTTGAGGGAGTGAATAGAAGAATCTTAGTTTTGTTAGCGTTTAGTGAGAGGTAGTTTTGGTGCATCCAGTTTTCAGTAGTTGAGAAGGCAGTTTGAGTTAGAGACTGAAGAACAGATAGGTTAGAGGCACAGCAAATCAATGTGGAATTGTCTGCTTATTGAACAATTTTGGTATTGGGTATGGCTTTGTAGAAATTGGTAATAAAGATGTTAAATAGCAAAGGGCCTAGTATGGAACCTTGGGGTACTCCTGTAAGGGTGGGGAGGAAAATGGAGGAGGCCTGGCCTCATTTAACAGCTTGGGACCTGTCAGAAAGATAGCTGGAGAACCAGGAAAGAGTTTTTTGGGAGATGTAGAGATTCGATAGATGATTTAATAGATGGATGTGGGAGATGGTATTGAAAGCTTTAGATAAGTCTAGTAGAACAGCTGAAACTATCTTACCAGAGTCTCGAGCTAGATTGACAGAATGTAAGAAGGAGAGACGGGCTGTGTTTGGTACCGTGTCCAGGGCGGAAGCCATGTTGGGTAGGAGAGAGTAGCTGGTGTTCAGTAAGGAATGGCATGAGCTGCAGGTGTATGCACTTTTCAAGAAGTTTAGAGATTTGTGAGAGGATAGCTATAAGTTGGAAATTGGAAACATTACAGTTTTTACCACACTTGTGGAGTGGTAGAATAAATGCAGAATGTGATATTATGGGTACATATGACTCAAGTAGTGATCTATTTATCAGGATGCTGATAGGGAGAGCAATACCATCGGAGGCAATTTTTAAGAAGGAGGAAGGAATGTTGTCGGGGGCATTGGTGCAAGGTTTAAGTTTGGAGAGAAGCTTTTTTATAAGGTAGATGGATACAGTCTTAAGTTGAAAAGTAGGGGGTGTAGGAGTGGAGGAGGAGGAGGAAGCTTGAGCAGAGGGGGTGGAGGGTTATTGTTGGGGAAGGTCTTGATTAGATGAGCAATAGAAGAGGTGAAAAAGGTGTTGTATAGTTCGGCGATTTCTTGTTAAGATTTACTGGTATCAGGACATGGGTTGTTTTTTGTACTAGGTTTGAGGAGGGAATTAATAGAGCTCCAGAATTGTTTGGGTTTTTTTTGCATGATTTATTTGGAGTTTGATGTAGTAGGATTTTTTATCTTTAATGACTTGTTTTTTAGCTTGATTTCACAGCTGTTTGTATTTAAGTAACAATACAGGCTGTTATGTTGGAAATAGCTTTTCCAGGTTTTGTCTCTTTGTAGCATAATTTTTTTGGTTTCTTTGGTAAGCCATGGGGCGGTTTTAGCTTTAACTCTTTTTGTTCTTATAGGAGCTAGGGAGTTTAGGACAGTTAAGAATGTAGAGTTGAAATAGTCAACGGCATCGTCTAAAGGTAGGGGGTTTTAGTGGGTTCCAGTTAGTGAACTTAAGGGAGTCAGAAAAGGTAGAAGGGTTAAAGTTAGTGAGGTTGGAAGTTTGTAAGAGTTGGTGGGAATGTGAGAAAGAGGGTGTAGCTCTATGGGTGAAGGCAGGGAGGTGGTCTCCTAAAGTGTCAGGAGTGACACCAGATTTTGTTATTTTGTTAGGGTGAGATACCAGGATCCAGTCTAGGATGGAGCCTGGGGAGTTGGTTTTGTTGGGCCTAGTAATGGAGTTAGTGAGTTGAGTGAAATTGAAGAGATTGATTGAAATGGTAGGATTGGGGTTGATGATTTTTTGCCAGTCAGTATTTACATCACCCATAATACTGGTTTCAAGTTTAATATTAGAGGAGGTCCAGGAGAGGATGTCTTCCAGGGTAGATAGTTTGTAACACAAGCATGAGAGGCCAGGTAAAAACTCAAAGAATGAAGACTCATATGAGGAGAAAGATGGTATGATATCAAATATATGTGAGAATTGAACAACAGTACAAATTGTTAGTAATAACTGTTTACCATGGCCTTGATGTGGCAGAGGGATTCAACCTGGCAGCATGATGAAAGCCGTAGGTATTACCGTAAATCTGAAGAATAGGTGAACGTTTGAAAGAAAAAGCATAAAACAAAACACCAAACTAAAATACTTTACAGTATGCCACATATGTAAACTCAGTTCCAAAACATCATTTTAAAGTGGTGTGTGAAGAGAAACTTCTCACAATGGCTGTCACTTGCAGAAGGTGAGGAATAAGGAACATCACACAAACAGAAATTAAATTTTGTATAACTGACTGGCTATAATGGTGTGATCGAAGCAACCCAAAACTGTGACTTCAACATTCATTCACTGATAAAATGTATGTTTTATAAACAGTGAAAACATGAATAACAGGAAAGCAAGAATGCTAAATCTGCACTTTAGAGCAGTAATTAATAGGTATTCTGTAGCAGCTAATGATAGCATTGTGCCTCAAAATAGGTTGGCATGAGTTTATTATCTAAGAATTCCTTAGACAAGGATAAAAGAATACAGGAAAACGAGTTCTACACTCATCAAAAAAGATGCAAGAGTCAAATCAGACAGACTGAGGTAAAAGATAAAGGTAGGCCTAGTTCAGAACAACTCACAAAATCAAGGACAAGAAGAAACAGAAAGAGAGAAAGAGAGTGTGCATGTGACAGAAGAGTACTTACATGGTGCTTATTCGGACAGCATAAAATTAAATTAGGAGAAGTGGAAAAGGTAAATCTGCAGTGTATCACATTTCTTCAAAAATTTCATTTAGAATTAAAAGAAAAGAAAAAGTCTAAAACATATCAGGATATACATGTGATCGTATGTTATAAAACATGAGTGTATTCTCTGACAATCAGAAGCAAAATATCAAGAGTAATATAATTTACCTAAGAACAAATCCTTGATGAATTACTGCTACATGCTTTGTCCAGCTATTAGATGTATATCATAGAACAAATACAGGGTTATGTTGTACTAAATGGAGTCAGGGTCACACCGAAGTTTGCCAACAACACTGCTGCCTTTTAGTAAGAGAAAAATTGGCAGTGCATGCCAGAGTATGATAAAGAATAGTACAAGGTCATCATCAGGGATATCCTAGCTATAACTGTAAAACCTAAAGCTAGAAAACCATCAACAATAAAGTGATAAAGAAGGTAATAGCTGGTATGTTATAATGTTTTTGTTACCTTTCATAGTTACTACTTTAGGAAGAAATCATTGTGAGCAAAATCCATGACAAGATGTTGGTTGATGTCTTTTGAATATTAAATAGGATTGTTAGTTTATATGTAGTTTTTTTCTCTTAAAAAGAAGCAGTCAATATTTTGGAAGGGATGACATACAACTGTTCACAGAAAATAATAAAACAAAAGAAAGCAGTAAAGTGTAAATAGGTGACACCACCAATCTGCAGCAGAGTTTGCATGGGAAGGTCAAAAGAAGTAGTGGTTATGGGCTGGAATGTATTCCCAGTAGCCTGTGTGATTAGTAATCTGTTAAAATGAGAAAAGGAAGCATCTAAATCCAAATCAGAGGAAGTGCAGTAATTGTTCTATACCAGCACTTTTATGTGATCATATTACCTACAGGAAACAGTACATTGTAGCCGGGAAAATCTCAGTGTACACTGGAAACAGATAATGTAGAAAGATCAAAATATCCCTGTTTTACGACTTTTGACTATCTAGATTTTTACTTATATTCAGGGTATATTCCTCATAAAATTTGTTGTTTTGTAGCATATCATTGAAAACTGAAATCACAAAATAATAACATGCTTTTGAGTTTTAGACTATATATCTTTCAGAAAATGCACACTAACCCTAAATCTGTTATTCTTAGCAAATTTCTAACTTTAAAAGAGCAATATATAAAATATGTCTCTATTTCTTGGCCTTTGTACCCCCCCCCCCACACACACACACACATACTATTATTGGTTTTGTCTAGATTTCCTATATTAAGGCTGAGAGGGTATGCTCCATATATATTAATGTAGTTTGGTTTAACAACTGCTTTTCTTTTACAGGGAACAATACCTTAATCAGTCTATTGAAGGCTGTTATAATAGTTTAGTAAATTCCATAAAGAATTATTTTATTACAACACAAATAATAGGTGTTAGAATCCCACAACTGTGTTCATTTGCATTCATAGTTTGTACAACTGTAAGGGTTTCTCTAACTTTGTTTGAAGATTCTGACCATAACTAAACTGATATGCAAATTGTATTTTGGAGAAAGTACAAACTGACAAATAGTGTCATCTTTTACTGATCAAGTTCTTTGTAGTTAGACAAAAAAATGTGTTTCCCACACATTATCTTGTTCGGAGGAACAAAAGTGTAGCAGAAATGACTGCGACTATGCAACAAAATGCAATGTGACATATAATAGTAAAAACGTATGGAGAAGAAGAACTATAAAATAAAAACTTCTTTAAAAATAATAAGTATAGCTTCTATAGCTTTTATAGCTGGAAGGAACCACACTGAATGGTTATTAAGTGCCTTCATTCATGCTAGTTAAAGAGTATGTGTTTTGGATTTCTGCATTCTGGAAGGATCCAAGCTATATGTTTGGGGGTATATAATTTTACTGCTTGTGAGATATTGCTTTCTCTGTAAATAAAATGTACTGGTTAGGAGATTTACTATGGACCAGTTATCTGTGTATGCAGGCAATCTGATGGATCCCTGTTAAGTACGCTACTGCAGGGATTACCAGTGATCTTCAGTGCTTTTTTAAGGGGGCTATATTGCTGTCAGTGCCATTATTGTGAGGAAACTTACTAACAGTATCCTGTTTGTCTCCAAGAATGTTACTGATTCAGGTTTTGGGCTACATTCTGACTATACATTTTCCAGAAAGGGAATAAGTTCCTTCTCCAGAGATGCAATAACCTCTGAGCTGATCATATTAATATTTGGGGAAGGTACAAAAGACACAATCCCCCAGAAAAAAAAGATTTGCTTTTTTTCTTTTCCTTTTTAATATGACTTTGGTGAAAGTGGATATGTTCAATGATATTATGCTTTTTTTTTTTAAATCAGTATATCAGAACTGCTGTTCATTTATTTTTCCTTAAGCTTTGCAGGTCTGTCCATTACTTCCTTGGTTTTGTTATTTTGGCATGCGATCACTTATTTTATGGCTTAGGCAGGTAGCACAAATGATGCAAGAAGAAATACTTACAATATCATAATGCTGGCAAAGGTTTTGCTTTGGTATTTAGATTCAAATAGAGAACATTTGTGAACTATAATCAGTCAAGTGCTGTACATACTTGTACACAATATATATTTATGTTACTGTTGGTTTCATAGTTTTGATAGTTTAATTTTACAGCTATAAAATACTGTCAGTGAGATTTTATTCCTTGGCATAACTGCATTGATAAAACCTTACGTGGTGTTATTTACCGAGAGTCATGTCTTCTCATCAATACTTTTTTTTTTTTGGGGTGGGGGGCATCAGAAGTAGTCCTGCACAGAAATTCTCAAAAATATAATACTGCTGAAAGTTTGTTTTAGGCCGGGATTTGAAAGATAACAAATATTGTCTGTTTTCTAAAATGTGTTTATTATAAAGCTGCTACACTACTAGGTTATTTCTTCCTATAATTACAAGGGAATTACAACAGGCATCCAGTGAAGGCACTGTTTCTTTTATAGGGAATCCTATACCAAGTTTAATGTTGTAAAAGGAGAAAAAATATGTTAAACCATGTCCTTGTGGAATCACAAATAAAAGGAAAGTATTGTATTTGTACAGCAGTGATTGGTGGGAGGTTTATTTGACTAAAATAAAACACAGAATAATAATTTAGTATTAACAAATATGGACACATAACAGGGGAACATAATATACAGCAGTGTTGCTGTAGTTTGATAGGAAACGTATAGCCTTTGTAAAAATCTGGCAACCACAAAAAAATAAATAAATAAATAATACACTTTAAACATGATTAAACATAGCTTTCATTAAACATTTCTATCACACCACATGACATTAGAAGAATTATGAACACTAATGCATGAATACGCTAGACTGAATATGTCATCAGGCACAAACTGGTTTATTAAAATGTCAGATGAAATCTATGTATAATCAAATAGAAAGCTGATAAGTTCCTAGAGCAAATATGAAAGTTACCTTCTTCCACTGCAGTCAAAATGCAGTGAGGTAGGGTATGTGCTTGTGTTTTGTGTGTGTGTGTGTGTGTGTGTGTGTGTGTGTGTGTGTGTGTGTGTGTGTGTGCGTGTGTTCATGCATGTGTGTGTGTGTGTGTGTGTGTGTGTGTGTGTGTGTGTGTGTGTGTGTGTGTGTGTGTGTGTGTAGGTGTTTGAGTTCATAGTCATACCATTACATGTGACTATATGCACGACTGTGTTTTGTGGATAAATGGAGAGTATTTCAGTTTTCAGCTTTAAAGAAGATTTCAGGGACAAGCTGAGATGTACAAGGAATTCAGAATATCTCATTAGAATTCACACTCCCAAACACAATGGCCAGTTTGACATCTGATTGGTTCATCATCTGCTTTCTGCTGGTGAAAGAAGTGAGTACGCAAACACTAATGCCTGACAGGGTGTGTGCTAATGTGTAATTAATGCCCGCCCAGGAGCGGCATCAGGCTTCTACACTCCTGGAAGGGTGTTAACACACACCCTGGAGAGTATTATTGCACTTAGAGAATGTGAATTACGTAAAGTTTTGTGTTTTACTTGCTTATTTATTTTTTTAAGTACTATATTATGTTTTTTTTTATATAATTTTAATATAGCAATAACCCACGCCTGGGTGTGGGTAATGTGGGATTTAACCACAGTTGGCATGGTTTGGTCCCGAGGAAGCCAGTGACCAAACAAAGACAACCGTGGTTAAATCGCGATTACCCACACCCAGAAGTGGTTATTATTATACTATGACATTATTTAAGAAAAGAAACAATTACTTTTCTTAAATAATGGCATTGTATAATGCCTCTTTGCTGCCCTTCCGCAGCTGTCTGGCATCCGCGGCAGTTCTGATGTACTGCGCATGCCTACACAGTACAACAGAGCTGTGGCCAAAAGCAACGGAGAAAGCAAGATCTCCGTTGCATTTTACTGTTTCGCTATGTTAAATGGGTTTAACATAGCAAGACAGCTTTAAAATAAGCAATGGAAATCTCCATTGCTTATTTTAAAGCTGTCTCACTATGTTAAACCCATTTAACATAGCGAGACAGTGTTTTAAAAGACTTATACTAATGGAAAAGTCCGGCGACGGACCTTTTCCATTAGTATAAGTCGATTTACAACGCTGGCCAATCAGCATGCACATTTTGAAATATTAATAGGGGGTCATGGTATAATGTGAAATAGTTCCTCTGCCAAATTATTCAAACTTGTTGTAGTGTATAATAATGGTGTTGGAAGAAGCATTTTACATCAGACGTATTGTATAATAATGGTGTTTGAAGAAGCATTTTACATCAGACATATATAAAAAATACTAAGCAAGTGAAATACAACAATTTCATATATTACCCATTCTCTCTCCCATACACACATGCAGTCTCTTCTGCTTTCACACACATACATTTACACACACACACACACACACACACAGACTAGTCTCCTTCGCTTTCATACACATATTCAATCACACAAGATCACTCTCACTCTCTATCTGTCTCACACACCCACACACATCCACACACACACACACACACACACACACACACACACACACACACACACACACACACACACACACACACACACACACACACACACACACACACACACACACACACACACACAGTCTTCTCTGCTTTGTTGCATACATTCCCTCACACAAGACTGCTCAGTCTCTCTCTCTCGCACGATCTCTCTCTCACACACAGTCTTCTCTCCTTTCATACACGCATTCAGTAACACATCACTGTCTCTTCCTCTCTCACTTTCTCAATCTCACACACATACACACTCAGACACACACACACACACACACACACACACACACACACACACACACACACACACACACACACACACACACACACAGTCTCTCTGCTTCCATGCACACATTCACACACACATGCAGACAGAATCATAAGCACACACTTTTCTGTTTCGGTTACTCGATCGCTCTCTGTCTTAATCACATGCATGCATACACTCCCACACACATGCTTTATTTTGCTATTTTTTCTTTTTTTATTTTACACTCGCTAAACATCAAAAGTGCTGCTTAGCGAGTGTAAAATAATGGCTCGCTCACTCTCACTTTCACTGACATGCGCACACACACTCAAACACAGACAAACATGCACACACAACTTTTTTTTTAGTTCTATTCTTTTTTATATTTTACACTTACTAAACAAGAAAAGCTCTGCTTTGTGAGTGTAAAATAATGGCGGCTGCACAGTTTTCCTGTAAAAGCACAACTGAAATTTCTCCAATGCGTAGTTGCACACGGGACAACTAGTTTGCAGTGACAAGCACTGTCCTCATTGTTGCAAACCGGATACTCCTGACAGTGACTGATATTCTCACACCAGCTGTCTAATCAATAAAGAAGAGACTGTTGTCATGGATATGAACTTTCCTACCTTTCCTCCTTTACCAACTTGGTGGATATGAGGATCCTGAGGCAATGTAGAAATTACCTCATGTTTACTGACAACCAGTTAATTCTCAAACAAACTGATATGGTATGTGAGAGATGCATTTACACAATATCACTGGAGGCAAAGTTCACAAATAAAAATACTCCTAATGTCAACAAGGTTGTCAAGTAGTACACATGCTGCACCCATCATGCACAGTTCAAAGCAGACATATCGACCCACATATGCTGAGGCACTTAAATATAACCTTCCTAAACCACAAAGACCTCCTAGACAAAGTACACGTAAATAACCTCAGCAGCCCCAAATGCGCTCTTTCAAAACAACACCCACATCAACACAAAAGCTACATCTCATGGAGCCTCCACCGCTAAGCCCATAAGCAAACCACCACACAATCCAATATTCTAGTCATTGGAGACTCCATCGTGAGCAAACTGATGTCCTTCTCACCAGGATGAGTAAGGAGAAAGTCAAGATCAGTTTGTTATCATGGGCTAGGATCCACCACATTATATAGGCACTCATGTCATTGGACTACTATTACCAATATGACTCAGTCAAAGTTCATGTCAGAGTAAATAACCTGAGACATACCTCCTTAGACTATATGAAGAGAGACGTCATGGACCTCTAGTTATGTGTCTCAGGCTGTTATGAGCCTAGCATTGAGCAGCATTTTACCTTCTCCAAGGATGATGCCACAATACAAACAAAAGATGATTGATTTTAATAATTGGCTTTTGAATAATAGATAAAACATCATCTTCCCTCATAGTGCCTTTTGTAGCCAATGCAAAATTGAAAGTACTTCCAGTATAGCAAATCAAAACCAAAAAAATGTAAAGGTATTACTGCTCAATGCTTGGAGTCTAAACAAAAAACTCCACTCCCAAGAAACTCTACCCTAAAGAATGCTGACTTTTGAGCAGTCACTGAGACATGGTTTAAAGCTGAGGACAGTGCACCAACAGTGTTAGGTTATAATGCATTAAGATTAGCTACTTCACAGGCAGGGACTAAAGGTGGAGGTGTCTCTATTTACATCAAAGATAAATATACTTCAAGGCTGGTCAAACAGGGCAATGCACTTGAGCTGATTCATGTTCAAATCACCATAGGCAAAATCCAATAACACTTCATTGCAAGCTATAGGTCCCCCTCTGTTACCCAGGAAACCCATGCCATGTATTTAAGCTTATTAGAAACAATATCCATCCAACCCAATGCCACATTCATGGCTGACTTTAATTAACCCACTATTAACTGGGAATCCTATATAACACCAAATGGACATGCACAGAGATTCCTGGATTTTGTAAACAGAAACTCTCTGGACCAGATAGTCAATACACCAAACAGGGGTGCAACCATACTGGATCTGGTCCTCACTAATATGGGAGAGTGCTGCACCCCCTACTGTAATGCCTTCCCTAGTAAGGTCAGACCACAAAATGGTCTCCTTTGAAATACAAATAAATCCTGGACCCCCAGCTAAACCTGGAATATTCAGGAACTATTCTAAGGTTAACCTCCTGCTATTAAGTAAGAACTTGGCAAAATGTCAAGCCCCCATAAACCCTGAGAACACTGCTGTCTATGCAAAATTGTTCACAGAAACCAGGTACAGGCATGCTAGTAGCTGCATAGAGGCAGCTGTATCCACCAGGAAGAAGTACAGAACAAACCCAAAAAACAAGCCACCCTGTGGAATCACAAAATCAATAGGCTGTACAACAGGAGGAAGAAAATAATGGCAAAAATTAGGAGGTACAGCACCCAGCAGGATAAAAGCACTCTCAACACACTAAACAAACAACTCAGAGGACAACACACTAAACAAACAACTCAGAGGACAAAGTCTACCAAAGCCAAATTTGAGGTAGGCTTGGCCTTCCAGGCCAAGAACAACCACAAAGCATTCCTTAGCTATGGCCACAACCTCAAAGACAATATACAATTCTGTGCAGAGCTCATTGCTAATTGTATCACCTATAGTGAGCCAGAAGTCATAGCAAACCTCCTGGCTGATAAATTCAGCTCCAACTTTACCCAACTCTCCTCCGCAACCTTCCCTCAGGAAATATTATCAAATATAACTCCCCCTACTATCATTAGGGACCAGGTCCTTAATGCTCTCTCTAAGACCAAGAACACTGCATCAATGGGCTCATACAATATCCCAGGATGCCTTCTAAATAGCATGAAACATGACCTATCAAGGCTTCTGGAATTACTATTTAACTGTAGCCTCCAAACAAGTTTCATGCCTCATGAATGGAGAAAGGCAACATTCATCCCTCTGCACAAAGGTGGGCATCTACAAACCCTGGAAACTACAGACCCATAAGTCTCACTAGTCTTATATGTGAAGCCATGGACAGAATTATCATGGAGATGATCAATAAACATATAGTAAACCTGCAGACACTGGACCCAACCCAGTTTGATTTTGTCAAGGGCAGATCATGCCGAGTAAACCTGGTGCACTTCTTTGAGAAGGTCATCAAAGCAATGAATGAGGGCAAATACATTCATACTACCTACCTTGACTTGGCCAAAGCATTTGACACAATACCCAACTCGGCATTGTTGACAAACTCAAGAGGTTAGGTACAAACCCATATATACTAGTCAGCTGACTCACAGACTGGACCCAGAAAATTAGAACTGGGGAGTCCACCAATGCAAAGAGGCCAGCCACAAGTAGACTCCCTAGGGAACAGTCCTTGGACTACTCTTTTTTGGCATTTACTTCTCAGAAGTCAAGGCCAATGTCAGTGGTCTCTGGCTGACCAGATTTGCAAATTATTGCAAATTAGGAGCTGTCCTTGAAACGCACACTGACACAAATGTTCTCAAGGAGGGACTGACACAGGAAAACAGCTGATGTTAGCCATGGACTAAAACTAAATGCCAAGAAATGCATAACAGTATCCTTTGGGAAGTCATCCTTCCCTGGTAACTATCATATTGACAACACACCACTTAGAGTTGACCCAGTAGTCAGTGACTTAGGGACACACATAGATAGTAATCTAGCCTTTGACCACCACGTGTCTGCAGTGGTGAGGAAATAATTCTATGCTGTGCAACTTATAAACAAAGCTATGGCATCTATGTCCAAGGAAGCCATTGTCCCACTGTATTCGGCATTCATCAGATCTGTGGCTGAGTACAATTCCCCCCTTTGGTATGTACCTAACCAGGCATATCCAACAACTGGAACGTCCACAGAGGTTCATCACTAAAAGAATACAGGGCATAAGTAAAATGTTCTATGCAAACCGCCTTGAGGCCCTATCCCTGTATTCTGCCTTCTACAGACTGTTGAGGAGAGATCTATGCCTGGCATACAGGGCATTGTCAGACCCCACTCTGATGGGCCTCCTGCATACGCACAAACAAACAGCAACAGAATTACCCATTCTAAAGACTTAAACCTTGACTGCGATATAAATAGGACATGCTGGAGAGATAGGTATGTATTTCAGAGACTACAATGTCTATGGAACAGGCTCCACATCCAATTGCAGCATGCAATTTGGGCAATTGGATGGAAATCCAGAAATTCATCCCTGGTTTGACACCTATGTCACAAATGGACACAGGTAACCTGTAAATGGTTCACCTCCCATAGTCATGCTTACGCTTATCAAAGGTATCAGAACTTGTCAGAGAATTGTGATACATGGTTAGGTTTAAACATATCCTTGTGGTCATTACCTTAGTAAACACCTATGGACCTAATCAAAATGTCTGAGGCATCAGCTAAGTCCAATATTTGCTGCAACCAAGTTCAGTCTGAAAAGTAAGTACATCATCATCATCATCATCATCAGCTCATGTTTTCCAATTTACAACATGGAATTGGGGTGCTATATCAGCTGTTGCCATCACTCTCTATTCAATGCACCTCACCTGCCTTCTCTGACACTCATGCCTGACAGTCGTAGGTCTTCTCTCACACAGTCCATCTACCACTGTCTACTAGACACACTTGTTTCCTTTCTTCTTCACAAGGTTGTCTTCTACTTTTCTGCACATGTGCCTGAACCACTGCAATCTCTTCTATTTGAACTTTATCCTAATCGGAGCTACTTTGGCTTCTGCTCTTATGTCCTCATTTCTCATCCGCCACACAGTGTGCATCCTACCATCCATCTCAGGCACTTCATCAACATCAGCTCAAGCTTCCTCAACTGCTCGGCCTTTACTGCCCAGGTTTCTGTACCATACAGTAGGACTGGTTGCATCACTGTTTTGTACACCTTACTTTTCTTCTTCTTTGACATTCTCCTGTCTTATACTGTACCTCTGTGCTAGTTTGCTGCAGACCCTCGAATACTAGCTTTTACCTCCTAATTCAGACTAACCTTCTGCTCAACCACCCCTCCCAGGTACTTGTAGCTGTTAACCTGTTCCACTAATTTAAATTCTATCTGGATTTTCAGCTTCTTCTGATTCCCCCATTTGCTGCTAATGCAACTGTCTTAACTGTACTCAGTCTTATTCCATGTGCCTTCAGTTTTGTACTTCATTGCCCTATCCTTTGCTGAAGTTCTTGGTCAGAATCTGCCTGTAATGCTGCATCATTTACATACAGCAGCTTTGTTGATCTGTCCTCTCTGACCTGTTTGCTGTTTTAGTCTCCCAATAATATGATCAACAGTGGGCTCAGAGCTGCACCCTGAGGCACACCCACTGACACTGTTCATACCTGAGTCAATGTATTCTTGGTTTCTTGTACAGAGACTGCAATAATTCTGCCAATGTTTCTGGGATTTTGAACCACTGCACTGCCCAAATATCTTGTCAAATGCTTCCTCTAAGTCTAGGAATGCCCATTTGGAGTCTTTACTCATCTTAAGCTGCTTCTCAACTGTCTCACTGCAAGCATCAGGTCAGTTGTGCTACATCCTGATCTAAATCCAAATTGCTCATCTCCTACTCTATGTATTCATTTATCAATGATCCTCTGCAGACCTTTTATGCAATTTAACAGGAGTTTGATACCTCTGTACTGCTCACAGTTGTGAATGTCCCCTTTGTTCATGAACCCTGGTATTTCCTCCCCACACTGCTATGAGTACCCTCAGGAGCCATTTCTTCCCTATCTCATGAAGCATCTTTATTATATCTGTTGTGACCTCAATGGAGCCTGCTGATTTCCCTGACTTCATTTTCCTTAGTGCTGTTCTTTCTTCTTCTATGGTGGGCTCCTCCTCTTTATTCATTATAGGGTGTGTCTGGGGCAGTACAGCTTCTATGGGGTTTCTTCATTCAGAGGCTGCTGGATGTTCATAGGTTCATACATTCATAGGAGGTTACTAGGCTATTGGCCTTAGGGCCTTTACAAGCCTAAGCAGGTTATACCCCTGTTCTCTTATATACAGGATATATAGTCTATATTTGCAATGTGAATCTGAGATTAGCACTGGTTGCAGATCTAAGATCAGCAGCACCTGCCCCTGATCAACAGGGACATAGGTGAAACCCCCAGGGGTAAATCTACTGTTTCATGTCCAATTGTCCAAGTTACACTTAAATAGGGTCATTGAAGAGCTCTGTTTCACGTGAATTGGGAGTTTATTCCAGAGGACTGACAATCTCTGAAGGACATATTTGTCTCTCCAGCATGACCTGTTAATATCATGGGCTAGGTTAAGGTCCCTACAGCGATTGACTCTTGTCCTATTTCACTTGCGGATGTGTAGTATTTCCATTAAGGCAGGATTTGAGACTGCTCTGTAGGCCAAGCACAAGCCACCTCTAAACAGTCTACACTATACAGAATGCAGTGAAGTGACCTTCAGTCTGTCCATGTAAGTCATGTGTTGTAGGCCCTAAACTTTCTTTGTGAGACACTTCTGAGGTCTTTCCAGTTGCTGCCGGTATCTGGTAAGGTACATACAGAAGGGAACATTGTACTCTATTACTGGTCTGATGAGGGATGGGTAAAGGGGAGTTATAACCTCCTTAGCTTTGGGTGCTATGCACTTACTTATGAAATGTGCAATGTAAAAAGCCTTCGTTACCACTGTGAACACATGGTGATTAAAGTTAAGGTTGCTATCAGCCTGCGTTTCCAAATCTCTAACCACTGGGTTTGAACTTAGCAGTGGCGGCTGTTGACGTCAAATCAAAGAGGGGCTGCAGGAGACAGCTGAATGGGTGGGGTCAATGGGAGTGGGTGTGGCCAACTAGAAAGGGGAGGGGCTATGCTCAAAACCACAAAAACTGTAACTTTAATTAAATACTCTGCCCTGGGTGCCAAACCATCATTATGAGAGTCCAATCAAGACAAAATGAAGTGTAGAAGAAAAAACATATTTCAATCCATTGGCTGCATGACAGCTTACTTAATATCTAGATGGAAACAAAAAGGTTGTGAGGCATGAAAAAATTAATTACTTTTTAAATACATTAATGGAATGCTAGTCAAAATCAAGTATAAAAAAAACAAGCAGCACTCAGCTCAAACCACTTCTCCTTGTACTCCAGTTCTAATTATAATTTATATTCAGCTCTATTAAAGTACCAAGTAACATGCTGAAAGTAGCAATCTCTGTGATACTCCCACTTGTAAAAATGTTTCTTATCCAAAAAATACCTGCTGCCTGACAGCTATCTACTTGTTTCATGGGGAAAACATGATCAAAGTAAAAAATGAAAAGCAAACAGGAAACAAGCTCAAGATACATTGCTTAAAGGATTACTGCACAGGTTATGGACCACACATGATAGATTGGCATTCTGTTTAGTTTGCAGGTAAAGCCTATAATGAGCTCTTAAAATAATGTAATCCTGCCCTTTATTACAAATACTGTCATATGCATTTCAATACCCAAGGCTTATATGTTATCTAGTTATGTAAGTATTCTCTGCATGGCAACAACAGAAAGGCTTTCAATGCTGGTAATTCTTTAACAGTATGCTTATTAAAAAACTTACTTGCATCTTACAATCTCAGACAAGCTTACCAGATGGTCATTAAAGCACTGCTACTTAAACACAGAGCAACAGGCACTTTCTGAATAATAAGCATAAATCAACAGTATAAAAATATGACAGAAATCAGAATATTCTGCAAAATCAAGGACAGATGAAAAGCCATTGTAGTACTTGTGTCTACCTTCCAACCACAGCTAAAGCCACGCCCCTAGTCCAGGCCACCAGTAACCCCCCCCCCCCAACCTCCCACCAACATACCTTCTATTTTATGATGTCACGACAGCATCACTCAATGGAACGCCTTTCTTTTTTTTTTCGCCTGCTTTTGGCTGATTATTTATGCTTTTTTTCTGTAAAAATGTAAAAAAATCTTGATTAACAAACTCCGATAGTCTGTTTTTTTTTGAAACAGAATACCGGATACAGTACCAATGTTCGGACTACCGGAGGACCAGTTTTTTTCGATTAGTCGAGAAAAAAAAAGGGAGGGTGGCAAGCCTAACTTGTGTCTACCTTGGATGGGGGGATAGTCTGCACATTTACACTGCATAACTGCTCCTTGCCTTGCTTGGACACATCCAGAGTCACTACATGGGGGAGTGGGGTGCAACAAGTATGTCACAATTTGAAATGTCTCTGGCTGACTGCAATGGCCCTGACAAATTTGTCATACCTCTCAAGCTCAGAGCAAGAAATCTGGACAAAGCCATACATAGAAGTGGGACAAAGGCCCAAAAATAAGGACAATTTTTAAAAATTGCTCTTATAAACTTAGAAAGATAATAGAATAGTAGGTCTTGCATTAGTATGAATTTTCTGAAGGGTATGAAATCTGAAACCGAAATGTCTGTCATTATTTTCTAACTTCAGTCTTTAATGATTTGTCACTAATTTGCGAAAAAAAAACACAATTTTATGAAAAATGGACCAAAAATGTGATTCAAAAATATAAAATAGCCACAACAATACAGCTGGGAACCTGTCAAAGAAGGGACACTTTTTAATATTAGTACTGCTAACTTGAGCAGCTGATAAAATAAAAGAATCTACATGCATTTCTGAAATAAAAGTAATCTAGAACTGATTATTACAGTTATTTATTAATTGTAAACCCTCCATGTTTTCTTCCAAAATTGCCATTTTGCGGAGGGATTATTAGGGGAAGAGCAACATGTTGAGACAAAATCAGGGACAGTTGAGAGGTTTGGATATGCCTAATTGTATAAAGCAATTTATTTGCATGTACCTCTCAACCTGTTAATGCAGGAAATCTGGATAAGGCCAAATATATGGGGGGAACATATAAACAGTACTAAAAATTGCTCTTGTATAAAATGAGACAGTTGATCGAATAACAGGTCTTGCTTTAGCATGCATTTTTCTGAAGGTTATGAAGTCTGAAACTCTGTCATTATTTAGTGACTTCATTCCTAAATGATTTGAGAGAAAACCACAAATTTTATGAGGAACAAACGAAAAATAAGAAGCAAAAATCTATTCATTCTGCAAAAATCTGGACAGTTGAGAGGTATAGTTCAGCCGGGGCTGTCTTTGCATTTGCTGCCCTTCCCCCCTCACAAAATCATGGTCGAATGGATCTTCCCTCCCCCTACAGCCATTCCAATGAAACATTACTTGCCTATTTCACCCCATTTACTATAAACACTAATGTGCATACTGCTTTACTTCTGCGATGATTTGGACTTCATTTAAAAGTTTTATTTTGCATTTTACAGCACAAACACTAATAGATATCATATCTGCTAAACAAAGCAATGCAGTCTCACAATGAGAACAGACTTAGCATTAAAACTTCTCTGCCTTTGAAAACTCACAATCACTGAAACAGCATTGAAACCCACATTCAAAGAAAATATATTTTTGCCAGTGGCAGATTAACTTTGGGTTTGGGCTGTTTTCAAATCACAGGCCCCTTGCATAAGAAACATACACATGCTCTTTCATACACCTTCCTGATTGCATTAAATTATATTCCTTGTACAATACAGTACAGTTTTAGAGGGTGTTTTAAATGTATTGTTTTGAAATTTTTCCAGTAAACAATGAAACAAAATGCATGCACCGATAATGACAAAACTGCCCAATTCAGAACATTTCCATCATAAAAGTCTACTCAAACTTCTACAGTCCACCAGTATCAGTACATATGCACAATCTGTGAAGAAGTAAAAGTCATCTAAATAATTCCACATTAAAGAGATCTGTAACTAATGAAGAGGTTGCTGCTAGCAAACAACTTTGTATTTCATTGCTTCATCTACAAATAAAGTGCCCGTTACCCTTGAGGAATAAATTGCCTATCAAACACTAAAAAAAATGATAAGCTAGCAATATTGCAATGGGGAATGGATGGTAAACTGATAACAGGTTCATAGTTACTAGGTATCTTCGCATCCACCCCTTTTGCAACACAGTACAGTATCAGAAATGCATCTATCTACTGTTGGAGTAGAACCCACAGCCTTCTGCATCAAAAGCAAGTATACTACCTGTTGTGCTATTAAAAATGCAAGCAGACTCAGCATAAGCAGCACTAAACTTTTGCTCCCCTGCAGCTCTCAGCTCCTTGTAAAATCTACTCACTCAGTTGTATCTCTGAACTTTGCAGCACAAAGAAATCTGGAAAAAGCCAAAGTTTATTGTGGGGGGGACAAAAGCCCAAAAACCAGGGACACATTTTAAACATTGCTTGTATAATGTTGGAAAGTTGCTAGAATAAAATGCTGTGTTACCACCATACATTTGACTGCCAAGCCTTAAACCCAGGACACTGTGCAAAACAGTCAGAGTAACATAATACTATACCAAATCAGCTGTTTTGTGAAAGAGGAAGACAAAAACTTAAATGGCTACCATTTAGTGAATTCAGTTCTCACCATAGCACAGCTGTCAACCTCTTAGCACAAAACACCTGAACAAAGCCAATAATGGGCGAATACAGCCTCCAAACATTAAGTGAATTCAGTTCTCACCATAGCTCTCAACCTCTTAGCAAAAAAACACCCGGACAAAGTCGGTAATGGGAGAATATAACCCCAAACATATTCAGTAAATTCAGTTCTTACCATAGCTCTCAACCTTAGCACAAAACATGGATGAAGCCAATAATGGGGGAATACAGTCCCAAAACTGGGACAAATTTCAAATACCCATCTTATACACTTAGAAAATTGCTAGAATAAAAGCTTTTGTGTTACCATGCACTTTCTGAAGAATATGAAGTCTGATATTCAAATGTGTGTCATTTTTAACATTTGTTAACCAGGAAAGTCTGACTTGGAACAAAAGCTAATTTTTAGCAGATGCCCAGGGAGAAACACTCCAGACAGACACATGTCTTTGTAAGATGGGACGACACTAGAGGAAACAAAAACAGGGAGGGCATACAGACTCCACACAGAAGGTAAGGCACCCCAGCCAAGAATCAAACCAGAGAACATATAGCTGTCAGGCAACAATGCTACCACTGCACCAATGCACTACTGGCTTTGCAAGGACAAAAAAATACAGAAACCACAGATTTTATGAGGATCAGAACAAGTATGAGGGAAAAATCTGCAACATTTTTACAAATGGTGGTGGGTAGGGAATTCAGGCTCTTGCCACCTGGGCCCAAGGTATAGGGATCAAGCCTTATTCTCTACCCACCACCATGTAGCACCTGGGGCATTTTACTTACACACACAGACACACACACAGACAGACACACACACACACACACACACACACACACACACACACACACACACACACACACACACACACACACACCCTACCTACCTGGGACAGGTAAATCCTTCCACAGCTTCGTTCGTTGGAGCAGCACTAAATACATCCTTCCACAGCTTCGTTAAGCCCGCGAGATGTCCTTCCCTGATGAGACTCCCAGCCTGCCGACGTTGCAGTCCAAGTCCGATCCCTTTCCTGTGACAGTCTATGCAGTTACAACTGCATAGACTTCTGGGATCTCTGCACTTGAATGCTTTGTTATCCGGACTGCTGCTGAGACAGTCTGTGCATGCTCCAGACTGTCTCAGCAGCAGTCCGGATATTGGAAATGCTAGTGCGCATGCGTGACAGTCCGCTATTTGCGATAGTTTTTTCTTTTTTTTTTCTTTTGTGTTTTATTTTATTTTATTTAACTTTCTTATTTTACAGCTGGGGGGCTGCAGTCCAATAGCACGGGCCGCCCCTGGAACTTAGAGGGGTATTATTAATATTGTAATTTGCAGGGACTTCTCCTTTGCTGAAGGGGATGATCGTGCATTTTTTGCATTGAATTTAAGTCAGTGACCCTGGCATAATTCATTTATCTGTGTGAGCCCATTTTGTAAATGTTGACATCACATGGGGATTCCATGACTGCAACCAGTTTGCAGTCATTAGTGAACTTGGTAAGCCACAGGCCCTCTATTTTTGCCTGGATTTCTGAGCAATAGAGTCCAAACAGTAGGGTGCCCAGCAAAGAACCTGGTGGAACCCCACTAGTAACAGGTCTGCTGGTAGAGGGTGAATCTCCAACTTTGATTGTAATCATTCTGTCAGTGAGCCAGTTGGCTACCCATCTAATGATGTATGGGTTAATCCCCAGCTAGGTGAGTTTCTCAACAATGCCTGAGTGGAGGATTGTGTCAAGGGCTGTGGCCAAGTTGAGATACACAGTATGTACTGTTTTGCCTTCATGCAGGGTTTTGGTGACACTTTTGAAGAAGTTCAGCAGGTTTAACAGGCAAGCTCTGCCCCTTAATGAAGCCAAATGAAGACAGGCCAAGAGTTTGAAGTTCTCCTTTTATCCTTGTTGATGAGGTCCATGATGATTTTCTCCATGGCCTTATAGATAAGTCTGGTTAGGCTTATGGGACTATAGTTCCCAGGGTCAGTTGAGGGACCCCCTTTGTGCAATGGGATTGCAGCTACTGTTTTTCACTCTGCTGGGACAATGCCAGTACTTAGACTGTAGTTGAAGAGGGATGTTATTTGGTCCCATAGAGGCTGTGAATTTGACCTTGGAGAGTGTGGTTATGACCTGCTTTTTGGAGATAATGGGTAGTGGACCAGTGACAGGTATGCTTTGGGTATGTCTGGTGAGGAAAGTGAGGTGATGTTTTCACCAAACATGTCTGCTAGCAGGTTGGCAATATCCTCAGGTTCAGTATGAGTGGTACCATCCACTACTAATTTGGCACAAAGCTGGTCCTTCCCTTTTAAATTTCGGATGTAGCTAAAGAATGCCTTGTGATTATCCTTAGCTAGGGCTGCTACTTTACTTTAATAATTAGCTTTAGAGGACTTCACAAGATGTCTAATTTGTGGAGGGTGTTCTTCTGCTGAGACAGTTCCCTCTTATTCTTTGGAAGCAGTTTCTTTATCTTGTTGTATAACCTGTTTATCCTACATGCCCACCAGAGTAGCTTTTTTTGTGAGGACTTTGTTTTGATCCGTTTAGGTATGGCTGAGTCTATCCATTTGTACAAGTGTTTATGCAGGGTATTTGTGAACACCTCAGTATAAGAGTCATTGCTATCAGTCATGGCAGGGGTTTGAAACTATTTATACTATCACTTAGGGGGCTATAGTTTGCTTTGGATAAATTCTTTAACCTTTTTACTCCTGAGGGGGTGTCAGGTATGTTCGTTACTTCAAACAAGACTGATTTATGATCAGAATTTATCATGGAGAGTCCCACATATATGATGCAGCAACTAGGTCAAGGACATTAGATCTCCTTGTGGGGGTGCAGACTATCTGTTCCAGAGCATTTGTGTTAACAATGTCCAAGAACCTTAGGGCAAGTATGTTTGTGCTCATATATGTTTCCCAACCGATGGAATGATAGTTAAAGTCACCCAAGACTAGGGTGTTTGGCTGTATTGTGAGTGACTCAAGTAGGTCCAAGTAGGCAGTTTGGGTTTCGTGGTTCATGCTGGGGGTTCTAGAGCTAACAATGATGTGGAGGGGGTTCCTTTATACAGTTAAGTTAGACTTGGATTAAGTCTAGGGAGTCATACTGTTTAACCAGTCTTGAGGTGCATTTGTCTTTAATGAAGATGGATACATCTCATCCTTTGGTTCTTTTATGTTCATTTTGTGGACTGAACGTGTGGAAGGCATTGTAACCTTGCATGGCCGAGGTACTCTCCATGGCCTTGAACCATGTTTCTGTGACTGCACAGACATTAGCATCTTCCAAAGTAAGGAGTGCTACCAATGAGCACAGTTTCTAATTTAGACTCTTAGCATTAAGCAGCATAACCTTGAGTTTCTCTCTAGAGGATTTTTTTTTAAGTTGTGAATTTTGTTCTTATGACATTGCCTATAAAAGGCACTATAGGGAAGGCAGGTATCTTTGCAAGTAACTGAAAGCCAAGAGGTGACAGGTGAAGACCATCTCTGGCAAAGCAGCATGGTCTGTCAACCATATCATCCCAGGCTGACAAATACTGGATCCCCTTGGATTGACACCAGAAGCTAAGCCAATTGTTGAAGTTGATCACTTTTTGTTTGCATTGAGACATCATCTTGGGTGAAGGCAGAATGCCGCTTAGGGCTAGGGACATATCTGCCTGCGACACATAATCTGATGGGACACATAATCTGAAAACTCAGTCATGTCTCAGTTCATATAGTCCAGTGAGGCACATCTCAACTAATTCACTCTAACATGGACTAAGATGGTCATAAAAGTGCTTGTTTTTGAGAGACATGACAGCATGCATGATCTGGCAGATCCTGGCACCTGAAAGGCAGCAGACAGCGACCTTCTTTTTACCCAGCCTGGTGAAATGGACATCTGTGTGTCTCACTAAGGAGTCACCTATGACCAAGACATTTGGTTTTGAGATGTTTTGCCTTAGGGGATTATTGGGTGAAAAACAAATGTTTGCTTTTATGTATAGTGGATTATGTTGTGACTGTGTTGTGTGAAGAAGGTTTGCACTTGTGAAGTCTCTGCTCTTTTGGTGAGTTTCTAGTGAGTACCTCCATATATGAAGGTGTATGTGTTGTGCAGCTGGTTTCTGGAAGAAGTTAAGTGTGTGTGCTGTTATCTGAGAGAGACAGCACTGATGTCAAATTGATAGTATAGATACATCTCTAACATGTTGTATTTATTTTAGGAGTGACTGGTTGTCAGTATACATAAAGCAATTGCTACATTGCCTCAGGATGTCCATGTCAATCAGGCTGGCTGGAGAAATGGTAGGAAACTGTCCATCCATTATGTCAGGTGTATTCTGTAATAAGTGTGGGGGGGTAAGATGGACCAGGTTCTGCTGTAGGACTAGTAAAAATCAGCTAATCTATAGGGAAGTTTAGGAGTAGTAACTTGCGTTGATGCCTCAAAATGTGCAGCTCTCCAGGCAGCAGTGTGCAACTGCGTTGTTTTTTTTAAACACCTTTACTGAATTATCACTTATGACACGGCAAATTTACATTCATATAAAAGTAATCGCACCATAATTAACATAACAAACGTTATACTTCACATATACTGCTGTATATCATATAACCAAAGCAACATTACATGAATTATTCAATCCCTGTCTTTTTTAAACTGGAAATATCTTTATTAAACCATCACTTAATACATAGGCTATCATGCAATTATATAAATGAAAACAAATCACACTGACACAATCCTAGTTGCAAGCATTTTACATCACAAACCATACTTGCAGACTCCCAGTTGCAAACATTATACATCACTTATAATCTACCAATCTTTTTCACTCAATTGCATAGCTCATTTAAGTCCTGCTGCCTTTTAACCCTCATTCCTCTTTGTATGTATTGTTCCCACGATCCCCCTGTTTTCCTCTGTAGTTTGTTCCTACTCTTTTCTAAAGATCTCATTTCCAGTTGTTTCATGTCTATTACTATATTCACTATTTCCAGTATAGTTGGTTTAGATTTTGATGTCCATTTTCTAGTAATTGCTATTTTTGGCAGCCACCATTATTAGACACAGCAAGGCCTTACCATATCTAGGCAATCCTGATTGTGTATCATAGCTCAGACAAATCATCTCCCCTGTCAGACCAATCTGGCCACCCAGCATCTCCAGCAGTGCATCCCAAAGGGAATCCTTCAGGTCCGAAGAGTCACCACACTCCCAGAAAATGTTTTCCCATTACCTCTTTCTTCCCCGTCACACTTTCAACATTTGCTGTCTGCCTGAGGAAAAATTCTCTGGAGTCTACTTGGGGTATAGAAATATCTAAAGAAACATTTTCAGGTAAAAATCCTAAATCTTCTAGATTTTGTTGTATATTTTAGAGACATACATATATCCTCCCACTGTTTTCTTGTGAATTGTTTATCCAGTCTCTCTTCCCAATCCTTTCTAAACTTCTCAGATTGATTTTTATAGTTATCATGCAATATTTTATATGCTGTATTAATTATTCCTTTTTAATGGCAGCTTCTGTTCTAGATTCTACTAAAAATTCTGCTCTACCAGTGCTGGTCTTTTGTTTAGGTCCTCCCTATTTCTTTCTCTTTACCCATACCCTGATATCAGTCCCTGATAGGGAAGGCAATCTCTAACATGTAGTCCAGATAGATTCTTAGTGTCTTTCAATTCTATCATCTTTCCCTTTCTAGTTACTTGCTCCCAATACCATGGTTCCTTTACCAGTTTTATCCAATAAATTCCAGCCTTCTCTTGCCTTTTGTCTATATCCCTAATTGAAGTCATTGGTGTGCAACTGCATTGAGCAGGGAAGCTTAGCAGGGTTCCTTAGCAGTTACCAAGGGAAAATTTGTCTTTCTAAACATTTGCGTCTATACACTGCAGCACCAAATCCTGCTTCTTGGTTTGCAGCTATGCTCAAACACAGTGCTTAAAAATAAATAAAATTAACCGATGGGAGACCCCAAAACTGAGTCATCCACCAACAATCTCCAAATCAGATGTATCTGGGACTGCACACTTCTGCCACAGTGGTGCAGGAGGGCCTTTCTAATGTAGGATGGCTGATTTTAGTGTTCAATTAATACCAAACAGCTTAGATTCAGCAGATTTGAATCTAGCTTATGCTATGAGATACAGTAGAACTAAGATAACAAAGTGCAGGAAATAACAGTTAAAGCAGCAACAAAAGTAAAAAAAAAATGGAACAACAATTCAGCAGAAAACCATTCAAAAAGTGCAATGCAATCTTTAAATATACTTACCTTTTGTAGATAACAGTGGATTCCTTTGATTTAGTTGAGATTCACTCCAGGTCTCTGGCTAATTCACCAAACTTGGAGTAGCTCCACCAAACTGAGCTTGAAACTGTGTAAACACAGTGCTTAAATATAAATGAAATTAAGCAGTTGTAACTCCAACTAGCCAATGGGAAGGCCCAAAACTGAGCCTTCCACCGACAATCCCCAACTCAGACATGTCCTGTGTTGTACTCTCCTGCCACGAGGGTACAGGAAGTCCTTTCTAATGTAGGATGGCTGGTTTTAGTGCTCAATGTACTCTTTCTATCTGTCTTTGATGTCCTGTGGATTGGTGAGAAGGTTGCTGCTGATATTCCTTATGAATGGTGTCTGACTATCTTCTTTATCTTTCTGTCTTTGCCTTGCAACCTGATATAGTTTCTTTGCACCATCTACTGATTCACTTTCCAGAAGCTAGAAGAGTGCCTCTGCTGCCTTTTTCTTTGCTATTACAACTCCTTTCTATGTCTCTTTGTTAGCCAACCAGTATTCCTTCCTAGCCTGGTCTGTCATTGCTATCTCCCACTTTTTCCAGCTCTTCTTCTTTCTTTTGATGAGTTTCTAGAATTCTGTTTTCTACCATCAACTTTCCTTATGTACTTTGTTTCTATATCTGGCTTGGCCACATATCTTTTCTATAGTCCTCACATATGTTGTTTAGAGGCGTTGCCATTCTTCTTCATCTCCACCTATTTCCTCTTCTTCTTGAGGTGCCAGAGCCCTGAGTAAATCCTTGAACTGTTGTTCTTTCTCTCCAGTCAACTTCCATGTCTTCAGCCTGGTCTGTCCTGATCTTAGATCCTTCTCTGGCCACTGCTTGCAATGGATTGAGGCAACCAGTGATTTAAACTGTGGGACAACTGTTTCACTGGGGTGGACTTTGCAATTACTGATTCTACTCCAGTGCCCTTTCCCTACCAGGAGAAAGTCTACCTGAGTTGCATGTTGGACAATCTTGTATGTGATTGTGTGACTGTCTCTCTTTCTGAGCCATGTGTTGGCTACTATCAAACCATTTGACAGGAGTCTAGAATGCCCTGTCCTACTTTAGTCCTGTTAACCCAAACATGTAGACCCTGGCAGTTCTCATATCCTATTCTGTCTGTCCTAATATGTGCATTCAAGCCATCCATTAACAAAACCAATTCATGTTATCTGATTTATGTAGTAGTTCCCGCAAATGTTGTCTGAATGCACTCATTTCCTCACTATCACAACCCTGCTGCTGTGCACAGGCTATGATTATGAACACTGCACTATCATTAGGCTTGAGTCTGATTGCCATAAGTCTGTTAATTCTGATGACATCACTCACTGTCTACTGAAGATTCTCCCTCACCAGAATTCCCACACCATTTCTAGACTATTATCCTCCAGAATACTATAATCCGGATCTCAGGCCAAGTGGCTTTGCTGCACTGCCCTTCCATCTTGTCTCTGGTTACATAGGATGATCATCCTCTTCCTTAACATCATGTCGTTTGCATACATTTTACATCCAGTCAGTGAACCTACATTGAGTGTGGCAATTCATAATTCATGCTTGGCAGGTTGATTGGTTTTACATACAACTTTCAATCAGCATAGCTATCGTAGGTAACCCAAACTGGGCAACTGTACACACACTAGCTAATAGGGGCACATACGTCCCTCCCACTATTAGCATGGCTCCTTGGCATAGGTCAGATTAGGTGGGGTCCTCAAATCACTTATTACAAGCAAATATTCATACCCATTTGGTAACATTACTCAACACGACCAAATCACATAGAGCCATGGACACCCAATTAGCATAAAATGTGAGCACTAAATAGCACAAGACTCTTCCCGCTTCCAGAAGGAAAGTGGAATACCTCTCAATAACATGATTAAAAAAAAGTATAGTGACAAAATGAAGGGATATATACTCACATTGTCAAAGAACCAGTGTAAAGTCTGTAGACTTGAACCATATTGCAAAATTCTACGACACAAGGTCATTTATTTGTGCTTACTAGTTGTCAGATGTGCGTTCTCTTTAAATTATCAGTGCCACTAGTTTATTGGTCATGTAGTGCAGTTTTCTGTGTACTAGACAGCTTCAAAAATCACATGTTGATGAGAAAAGTCAGTAAATCGTGTGAATCAAGCCTGAAAATAGGGACATAGCTTTAGCTGAATGAGCCTTATGCAATCCTAATAACTTCTTCCCATATTAAAACTTACAAAGAAAAAACAACTACATTTCCAGTGAGGTAAACAGTTCTTGTTCAAGCTTATGTGAGCCAAGGTAAACAAGTAGTTGATTATCCATTCTCACAGTCATCATTCTGTCCACATAATACCTAAACTTCCTGTTCACATACATGAATTGCAGTGTACATACTCCTTGGTTAGAATAATCTATGCAATGCAGTTCAGTACACTGATTAAAGACTAATTTGATAACAGCCTTTGATGTAAGCAGGGTACTGATCTGCAAGGCAATGTTTCTCTACAGAAAACCTATGAAGGGGGGTTTACACACAAGGACTTTAACTCAAAGTTTCTTCGGGCTGAAGTTATAACTACTAGGAAAAGCCACCTTTGTCAAAGACCTCATAACTGCACATGCTGTTGGAGCAAATAGAGAAAGATAATTCCCAGTGTGAAAGAGGATCCCTGACAAGATGATGCAAAGGAAAAGGCCAATAAGAATGATATGTACTCTTTAAGGGAGAATAGAAAGAGATAACTGCTGCCTCACATCAAAGATAGATATGGCAGAAAAATTATCTTCACAAACAAATAACTAAGACCTAAATAAAAAATAGCTGACAAATATTGAAGAACTGTGGAAACAGGAACTAAAAAATTATCCTTGTTGTGATGCACAGCCCAGATTGAAAGAATTCCACACTTGTCATCGAATATCCCCTGGTTATATAGTTTCTAAGAGGATGACAAAATGTCACCCTGCTCAAGAAATCTTGAGACCTAACTATCAATGGAAGCTGAACAGCCATGTAGTCATCTTCCCAACCTCAATGTTCAGCTGTGCCTTGCTTGAAGGTTGAAACAAAAGAGTCATTTTCATAAGCAGCCTAAAAGAAGGATTTACCTGAAATCTTCTGAAGTTTAGTTACCAAATCTGTTAGGCCAGAATGAGGCTTCTAAAATCACATTGGCCTTGTGAAGCTTGGCTTTCTGGGTACATTTCATTAAGGGAGGAAATGGGAAAAAGCATACAGTATCACCCCCCCACACACACACACACACACACACACACACACACACACACACACACACACACACACACACACACACACACACACACACACATCCACAAGATCAGTCCTGGACTAATTCATCCTTGCTCTATTGGGTGGGAGGGAAGCACAAATAACATTTTTGATATTTGGCATTGTCTGTCAGACATTAGTGAGGCAAGCAGATTGCTCTTGAGAAATTCCACTTCAGGGACAAGATCACTGTAGTGATCAGGCTGAGTGACCACCACAGGGTAATAACATAGAACAGCTGAGACTCTCCACAACAGAACTGGCTACCACAAGAATGCATGAATATGTGTGTCTGGGGGAGACAGAAAATGATAGACTTACACTGCCCACTACCATACTATCACTGTTTCCTGAAAAGGGAGTTAGGATCTCATTCAGGGCGCATCCTAGGGTGTAGGTCAAACAAGTGGTTGGGACAGAAATGGGTACAGAATGGCTCTATTCTCAAGATGAGGAACATTCCTGTTTGCTTTGAATGATTTTTATTATTAGCATCCTCTATGTTGTAAAAGCACATTCAGTTTCCTCTTGATTGTATAGGATGATAGACTTTAGTGTGACCCTATAGAAGAATTATTTTGGGATGAAGATGCTTTGCTCATGGACATCTAGGATGGGCCTGAGGTCCTGTGTCCATCTGTGTAAAAACATATGGAATAAACTCTGTCATTACTGGTCAGCCTGGGTTACCCTGATGACTACTTTTTATGAAGATGTGTTGCAACTCCTTACTTTCTTAAACTTGCTGAGGGCATGTTATTCCTAAAAGGAGTAGAGATGAGAATTTTGATTTGGACTATAATGGGATGAAGAGTCTGGTCTTAATGATTTTTCTCATCCACCCATTCTGGATGTCTTGTACCACTGAAGGAGGAAGCAAAACCTTCTGTCTAAAACGTTCTAGGAGAAGAGAGTTAGAGTAAGTGTCAGGAATAATGGAAACCCCTTAGGTGGTTCTTGGAATCCATGTGTTTCTTGTGAGAAGACCGGCCAGATCCAGCTTCCTTTTGTTGTGGGATGTTCAGGGTACACAGAAGAACTGCATTTTATTTCTGTTTTGAGCCTTGATAAAGGCACGCTTGGTAAAGTAAAAAGTGACCCTTGCAGCTGAAACAGGCTGTCCTTTTTCCTTCATGCCCTGTAAATTTTGTCCAGTTTCTGAACCAAACAACAAAGCTTACTAAAAAAACACATCCATATATGTCAGTTTAGTGAAGATAGCAAGATATAGCCATGAGGGCTTACACGTAGCTATGCTATACCTGAATGTCCTTAAAGATCCCTGCTGCAATGTTGAAAACTCATTAAGCCAAGAGGTTGCTGACTGTAAAATTTGTGAAGCCTGACTGATGAGCTTCTCATCAGCGTATCCATCAGGTTGTCCCTCAGCTGTATACATTTCATCTGAAATGTCCCACTGAATATGAGGAATTTGTAAAGGATAATTCAGTGCACTGACACACAATGCAGAAGATGCAGAAGTCCGTTTTTTAAGATTTTATCTAGGGGGGTAGGATGGCAATGGGGTGGAAGTTGGATAGTTCTTTGGTGGGATCTCCTTTGTGGAGTGGGATGACATGGGATGTCTTCCAGAGAGTTGGCACATAGTGTTCAGAGATTGAGTGACCGATCAAGATAGATATGGGGTAAGCAATGGATGGGGCTAGCACATTTTAAGAACTCGTTTAGGACAGGACAGACAGCAGGGTTTAAGTCTGGCTAGGAGAGATATTATGTAGCTTGTCTGAATGGGAGAAAAGAAGAAGGGGTTAGGATTATCAGGAAAAGCAGTAGGAAGAATGATAGGGCTATTAGGTTGATTGCTTAGTAGGGAGGTTATGGAATTTATGAAATGGGAGTTGATTTTGGTTGCAATGGTATTTGTGTTGTTAGTGGTTACAGGGCTTGGGGTAGGGGGGTGGCCTAGGCTTAGGAGATAGTTTATGCTATCCCTGAGTTTCCAGGAGGTTTTTTGGTGTTTTTCTTGGCAGGATTGTAAGTACACTTGCTTGTCTACTTTGATTTTTTTTTTATTTTGCTTGATTCCTTAATTGTTTACAGGTAGTTAGGTTAGATATGTTTTTGGTGGTATGGTAATCTGACCAGGTTCTACGTCTTTATTTAAGTAAGTTTGTTTTCTTTGGTTAACCGGAGCAGAGGCTTGGATTTTGAGCGTACTTTTCTAACTGGGGCAAGATTGTTGAATATGTCAAAGAAGGTAGTGTTGAAGAATTGTACTGCTAGGTCTAGCTGGAGATATCTTAGGGGTGTCCAGTCAAATTGTTGTAGGATGTGGTTAAAAAGTGAGGTTGAGAACCGTTTTTTTTTTTGCAATGGATGTATTTGTAGATGTTAGACTGAGTGTCCACTTGTTTTCTGTAAAGAAAGGTAGATGAATGATCACTGAGTGAGTCTGGAAGGCAGCCTGATATGTAATTCAGGTTGGAATTGTTGGTTAGTATCCAATCTAATGTAGAATGTCTGTTGGTGTGTTTGTCAATGCAAGTTGGACAATTTATGGTCTGGGTGAAGTTGTAGAGATTGAGGAAATTCAAAGGTTTATCGAATGTACAGGTTTGCTAATCAAGGTTGAAATCACCAAGAATAATTGGTGAATGCCCATGAAAGGAGACTTTTAGTGATGGGTAGGGTGTTACCAGGAGGGAGATAGGCAACTATGATAATAATTGTTTTAATAGGATTTTTTCAAGACGCGTGGTTACAATATCAGTGTTGTCTAGGTCGGGTGGGGAGCATTGGAGTTGTTCAACTGTAAGGTTATCCTTAAATAGTACAGCTACACCACTAACATTTTTTTTTAATCTCTCTAGTCTGATAATGTTATAGCCATTTGGGGTAAACCTCATTGTCCCTGATATGGAGCTTTAACCAAGTTTCAGTTATAACTGTTATGTCAGGGGCACAGGTGGCTTGGAATTCGCTAGCTTTGTTAACTATACTACGAAGGTTGAAATTGGTGAGTAGTAGTAGGTATGAGTTGGATGTTTTTGGGAGTGGGCAGTAGTGGTATGTGTTTTTGTTGGAAAGAGAAAAGTCGGATGAGGTTTGTGGAGGTGAGGGGGTATATTTGGGACCTGTGTTAGGTGTGGATGTCTGCACACAGTTTAATTTTATTGACAGAGTGCTATATGAGATGTTTTTAGTTTGATAGTTGACCTAGGATGACTGTGACCGAGGGAAGCTGGACAGAAGGTTTTTAGGAGCTTGAAGGAGGCATGTAGGTATGCAGAGTTGTTATATAGCTGTGGGCAGATTTCAGAGAAGGAGTGGAACATGCTACAGTCCCTCCACTGTGGTCTCCACTTCATGATGGCATACTCCTGTCCTTGCACTGTGGTCTCCACTTCATGTGTGCACATTCCTGTCCCTCTGCTGCAGTCTCTACTTCACATGCGACAGTCCTTCTACTGTGGTCTCCACTTTATGAAGATATACTCCACCCCCCTCCCCTGGCGGTATCAACTTGAATGTCTGCTTATGTGTACATTAATGGCACCCTATGAACCATGAACTGTGACCTTATACTCATATTTTCTATCACCTCTTCTGCATTTTTGTACAGCAAAATAAAAATGTCTGGCCCACCATTAAATGCTTACAGCAATACCTTTCCTTCTCTGTTTATATTCAATATTCAATGGCTGATTATACTGCATAAAAGTATGTACTGAACAATAGCATTTTAGGGCCACCAGCTTACAATTTTTTTCACTATGCTTTTATATACATGGGTTATTGGTGCTGACAGTTTCTTCACATCTAGCTTTTTTATTTTTGTAATGGTAGGTGGCAATCATTAGTTGTGCATATGTGTGATGACTGCAGCAATAGCATAGCATACTGCATTGTATTCATACTAGATAACTGCCATCAATCTGCTATGATGACTTTATAAATAATGTAGTTACTCTGTGGCCTTTTATATCGCTGAAAGAACCATGTACTTGGTATTTTAACAATAAACTGGCAGATTTACACCGTGAGGATTTACTAAGAGATACAGAGGCTCCACTCACCAAACTGAACAACAAGAAGGTAACGGTTAGGTGCTTATTTGTTGCCAAGATTCCTCAAGTTACACATGCACTGAAATCACTACATCACAGGTACCAGTATGATTCTATCATAGTCCATGTGGGTGTTAATGACCTGAGACATACATCCCTGGACTATATGAAGAGAGACATTGTTAATTTCTCTGAATACATTGAACAGTATTCTACATTCACCAAGGTTCATGCCACAGTGCGAACAAAAGATGATTGACTTCAATAATTGGCTTAGTTTCTGGTGTCATTCCAGAAGGATTCAATATTTGTCATCATGGCAGGAGATGCTCATGTTGATTTGCAAAGGATAGTCTCCTTTAGGCTTCCAAATATTTGCTAACACTTTATCCACCCCTGTAGAGCCTTTTTGTAGACAATTCCAAATTGACAAGCCTACAAACATAGCAAATAAAACCCAAAAGAAACCTAAAGGTGTCACTGCTTTATGCTAAGAGCCTATACAAGAAATTTCACACCCTACAAGTTCTCCTCTGTCTGGAGAATATTGACATCTGTGCTGTTACTGAGATATGGTTTATATTTACAGAAAATACTTCATCAGTGCCTTCCACACATTTAGAACATCAGCTGCACACACAGGGACACAAGGTGGAGGAGTGTCAGTCTATATGAGCAACAAGCATAACTCTAATTTGTTTAAATAGGAAGATGCCCTGGAATTTATCCACATGCAACTCACCATAGACAAAATCAGATATTATACCCTAGCAAACTATAAGTCATCCTCTATGTGCCTAGAATCCCATAGCTCATACTGAGACCTACTGGAGATACTGTCCATTAAATCAAATATCCTATTTATGGGAGCCTTTAACTTCTACTGTTAGGAAATATACCAAAGCAAACTATATCCTATTAAGAGAGTTTGTCAAAATTCAATACCCCTTCCAACTCTGAGTTCATAACAGTTTATGACCCTGTACAACCATGTAAGCAACTGTATAGAGGCCGCTGCTCCTACTAGAAATATTTATTTTATTTATTTTACATTTGTTTACTGGGATGATCTGACTGCGACTGTGCCCATTTTCAGTGGAGGCCTGGGGAGAAAAGCTCCAGCCTAAGCTGACATACAAAATCATCACATCAGGTAATATAAATTATAGGCAAAAAAAATGAATGTTAACATATTTACAGGATACAAATGTAAAAACAAAAATATATACATAGTATCAAATAGAACAAAACTTTAAACACTTGAATATAGACAAATATATGGTTGAGCTTATATATGAGGAGGAACATACCAATAGTTAGGAAATTAAGTAGGGAGAATCATTTAGGCAAAGCAGTGCATAGTTAGTAATACTTCAGTGGTGAGAGTTGCAGCTAGGAATGTTACTACCTATAGAGAAGTAGTGTTTTTAGAAGGGATATGTTAACAGAGTTAGTATGTACAGCCAAATTGTACAAGTAATGCTAAGTCAAGGGTTGGGAGGTTGGACTAATGGCTAAGGTGTTTCTCACAGGGGATAACTGACTAGGCTTAAAATGGCTCACAAGGGCAGTTAGCCTAGTACTAATCTATGAACTTTAATAATTTACCTGGAGTGTTACATGTGCAAAGCCAGGATTCAGATAAGTGTCTTTTGAAAGATATTTTGAAATGGTTAAGATTGCTTATGGATCTAATACTATGTGGAAGGGTATTCCAGTTTTTATCAACAAAGTTAGATGAAAGAGAGTTGCCTGCTGTATTGGATACTTTGATTACTTGGAGTAAGTCTTTGTTAGACGATCGAAGAATAAGAATGTTAGAGTAGGGTTGTAGAAGATTTTTTAGGGAAGGTACATTGTTATAATTGGGCATTATTTTGTAAGCCCTTATTAATTGGTTATAGTTCATAACATGAGATAGTTCCAACCAAGAAAGATTTTTGAGGCATTGACAGTGATGGATCGAATGTGTGGAATCTGTTGCAAATTTGGCAATTTTATCATAACATGATTCTAGCTTACTTAGTTTTGACTTTTTGAGGTTGGTAAGTATAAGGGATGCATATAAGAGTGAGGAGAGAAGGTGGGTTCTAGCCCTGGCTGTTCTTGCAGCGTCTGTTAAAAATTTGTTGTTTCTATACATTGTTCCTATTTTCTTGTGAACCTTTTTAATTGTGTTAGAAATGTGTATGTCAAATTTTAGTCTGTTGTCAATTATAATGCCTAATAGTTTGTTTTGGAATCTGGGAAAATCCTAGTATTTTTACTGGCAGTGATATAAAAGTTAGCTGGGAGGTTAGTAGGTTTAGATGGATGAAAGATCATTAGTTTTATTAGGGTTGAGAATGAGTTGGCAGTTTGCTAGCCATGTTTCAATATCAGAGAAGGCTTTTTGTGTGACTGTAAGAAGCTGAGTTATTGTCGATGCTGCACATATGAGGGTTGAATCATCTGCATATTGTATGATAGATGCTTGACAGGAGGCAGTATTAAGATCATTTATGAATATGCTGAAGAGGAGGAGCCCTAGGATTGAACCCTGAGGGAATCCAAGTGTAACAGGAAGGAGTGGGGATAGATCTTGCTTCCATTTCACAGCTTGCTGGCGGCTAGATAGATAACTTTGAGACCAGATAACAGCATCAGGGTTGATATTAGGATTTTTCAGAGTGGACAGTAACTTAGGATGGGAAACTGTAATGAATGCTTTAGACACATCCAAAAAGACTGAAGTCACTATTTGCCATCATCTTTGAATTTATTTATAGTATTAGTGAAATTTAAAAGAGCTGTAGTAGTGCTATGATATGGTCAGAATCCATGCTGTGATGATGACAGGAGATAATTGTTTAGAAGGTGTTTAAGAAGTTGAAAGTGGATACATCTTTCCAGAATTTTAGAATGTGGTGAAAGTATAGCAATGGGCTTGTAGTTTGCTAGTTCTGCTGAATTACCTTCTTTGTGTAATGATATAATATATGCAATTTTCCAAATAGCTGGGACATACTGTTCTGTTATAAAGCAGTTTATAAGTATTGACACAGGAAGGCAATAACATCTGCCATAAATTTTAGATATTCTGCTGGCAAGTTATCTGCTGCTAGTGAAGAAGGTTTCAACTGCTTTAAACGTTTTGCAATAGTTTGTTTTGGGACTGTCTGAAAGGAGAATACATCTAGAATATTGATTGGATTGTTGGGTGTTGGCATTGTGGGACTTAATATTCTTTGTCAGTGCTAAAAAAACTTTCAGTGAAGAATATGTTAAATTGTTCAACAATATTGATTGTGTATCAGGTAAGTTGGGGGGGAGGGTGTGATTTGGCCAGGATGAAATATGTTATTAATTGTGCTCCAGAATTTTTGTGGCTTCATTCTGTATTTCCATTATAAATTAGAATAGTAGTGTTGTATGTTTAGTTTAATTTTGTGTTTGGCATTGTTTCTAAGTTGCTGTTAAATTAAATGGTTTTGGAGGGATTTATTTTTAGCCCAGGTTTGCCATGCTTTGTCCCTTTGTTTTAGGAGGGGTATCAGTCTCATGAGTTAACCATGGTGTGTAGCTGGCTTTGACACGAACTGTTCTTGGAGGTGCAATTCTCTTTACAATAGTAAGGAAGGTGTCATTGAAGTGCTGCACAGCAGCACCTAAGGGCAGCTGCTTAAGAGGATTCCAGTCTGTTTTTATTAGAATATTAAGTAGAATCTTGTAAATAAAGTTTGGTAACAAACCTAGTTGTCCTGGGACATCTTCAGAAGGGGTTAGGCTGATATATTAATGGGAGTTAAGTGTGTGGGGGCGGTGAAAGGGTTAAATGGAGGGAGGGATGATTGGGAGGAAGTGAGAAAAGGGTGGGGAGCAGCTAGAGAAGTGTAGTTGGGTAAGTAATCACATTTTGGCGTTAACTTGCTACCCTCCCTCCCTCCCTTTTTTGTTGGGATTTTAGTTATGTTAGTTGGGATAGGTGGAAAAGAGGGACAGGCTTGCTCTCTTCTGTTCCTCCTCCTGTGTATGGAGGTTTATTCCAAGGATTTGTGGAAAGGAAATGAGCAGTTGGAGGAAGTTTGCTGAATAGGTAAGCAAACAGAGGTAAGGATGCTGCTTATTTGGTTGGTAATTTTGTAATTGATGAATGGTTTAAGAAGTGAGATGGGATGCTGCTTCATAAGTAAAGTAAGCGAGCAAAGGTATGGATGCTGCTTACCTGGCAAGATGAGCAGATATGCTGTCCTGGTTAACATTGCAAGGATGTTTATGCTGTGTTTAGAATCAACTATACTATGTCCAGTTGTAAATAAAATTGGTAATCAAAGTTATGGAAGCTTAATAAAGGTCGTCAAAAGTCATTCGGTCTGATGTGTTTATTGAAGGGGACCGAGACAAGTTAAAATTTTTATTATTATGAACTTGGTGGAAGTTATATATATATTCTTTGTTCTAGTTTAGTTGCAATCTGGTTATGAGTAGGTCTGAATTATTAATGTTAGTAATACTTATACTTACAGGTTGTAAGTTGAGTGTGTTTTTAAATTGAATTGCTACACCACCTACCTTTTCTTCTATTCTATCAGTTCTTAGAATATTGTAACCAGGTAAGTAAGCCCAAACAAACTCTAATAACAAACTACACTGGTGGAATCCTAATCTTAATACGGTATATAACAAAAGGAAAAAAGTAATGGCTAAAATCGGGAAGGATAACTCCCATAATGACAGGAGCTCTCTAATTAAACTAAACAGGAAACTAAGAGAACTGATTGAGTAAAACCAGGTCAATTATGAGGTCAAGAAAACCAGGATTAAGACAACTGCAAGGCCTTCTACAGCTATGTCCAAATTCCTCAAAGGAAGCACACATCAATGTGCCACTCTGGTGGTCAGTGGTGCCACCTTCATTAAACAGAGTGACATAGCGAAGTTGCTGGCTGACAAATTCAGCTCAAACTTCAACACCTACTCCCCCAATACCCCCCATGAAATAACTACTAGCATAGTAACCATCCCCACAGCTATTAGCAGGGAGCAGGTCCTGGTTGTGCTTGCTATGTTTCACAGGTGATTGCTAGGTTAATGGCACAGGAGCCTTTACAAGCTTAGCCAAAAATACCAAGGATTTAACAATATTAAATATCAATTCCCCAGATATTGGATAGGTTAGTATCAGGGTAGTGGGTCTTTGGGTGTTGGAGCCCTGAGTCATTTTGCAGATGGCTTCTATCCATAAGGGACTTGGGCAGTACTTTGGGAGTGAATTTACAGTTTCCCATCCATTTATCCAAATACGTTACGAAGAGAGTGAGGGGATGGGCTTTGTTTTACTAAGATAGGAAGTTTATTCCATAGATGATATAGGTTATGGATATGAAGCTGTCTCTCCAGAAGGTTATGATTGCGTCACAGCTACGGTTCAGGTTCATGGAATGTGTAACCCTCATGTAATTTTCTTGCAAATATGTAACATTTTCATCGGGGCTGGATCACAGAATTCCATGTAGGTCAGGCATAAGTCCCCTCTTAATAAATGATATGAGACAAAGTAAATGGATGGGGCCTTTTGTCGTTCTGCATAAGACATGTGTCTTACACTTTGTATTATTTTTTTGAGTAAGAAACCTCTGGAGCCACTCCAGTTGGTGTAAGTGCCTGGTTAGATACATGCAGAAGAGAGCACTTTACTAGGTTATGGGCCTGATGAGGGCCAAGTACGATGGCACTATGACTTCCTTCGATCTTGATGCCATGCCTTTACCTATAAGTTGAGACACACAGAAGTATTTCCTCACTACCGTTGCCACCAGGTAGTCAAAGTTTAGGTTACTATATATCTGTGTTCCTAGGTCCCTCACCACTGGTTCTACTTTTAGGGGCATGCTATCAATATTATAATTTGCAGGGATATCTGATTTACCAAAGGTTATAATTACACATTTTTTAGCACTGAGTCTCTGACCATGGTTTTAGCACCAGACGTTTGTCATTTTTATTCCTGGTTGTAGGATGTCAACACCATCTGGGGATTCAAAGATTGCTCCCCCCTTACAGTCATCAGCGATCATGGTGAGACAGAGGACCCCACATTGGCCTTCACTTCAGGGAAGTATATACCAAACAGGAGAAGTCCCAACACTGAGCTCTGTAGGTGTTGTTGCCATTCATGATTAAATCGGCACATTGCTGAGCATTTACCCTGAGGTTATGAACATAATTAAAAAAAAATCCTTATGGATATCTTTCAACTGGAAGGCTATCTTTGCCTCATAGTTTGCTTTGGCAGATTTGAACAGCTCTCTAATTTGTTTGTTTCAACTGGTGTGTGTTTTTTTGCACTGTTTTGTCTGTTCTTTCTTCACTTTAGAGAGGATTTTTTTTCCTTTTGTTGAATAGACTATTTATGCCAATGGTCCTCCAGGGTGGTTTATTTTTTGGTTGTAATCATAGGTTTGACTTGAGCAGGTACTGCATCCTCTGTGCCGCTACGAATGTGGTTGTACAATGCTTTTGTGTACAGTGCAGAGTAGGCCTTAGTGTCATCCAGGTTTGGAGAGATTTGGAAGTTTAATAAGCTGTCATATAGTTTACGGCAAATGGTCTTAGCAAAGTTATTAAAAGGTTTAAATTTTGGTGGGGTTTCTAGGTAAGTTTTAATACTAAAGAAGATCATTTTGTGGTCAAATCTTACCAGGGAGGAGTTAATACACAGGAGGGTGCAACATCCCCACATTTTCATGAGTACTAGTTCTAGGATATTAGAACCTCTAGCTGGGGTGCTGACTAGTTGCTCCAGGGTGTTTGCATTGGTGAAGTCAAAAAACCTTTTACCAAGTGTATTATGGGTCATATAAGTATCCCAGTTTATAAAGGGGTAGTTAAAGTCACTCATAAGTATGGTGTTAGTATGAATGCTAAAAGATTTCACTAGGTTTAGGTAAGGTGTGGTTTTCCAGAATCATGTTAGGGGATCTGTAGCAGGCAAGAATATGATAGGGGGATGCACCTATGGTTAATTGAACACAGAGCAGCTTAAGTGAGTCATGTCATTAGACCAGCCTATCAGTGTACTTGTCCTTTACAAACAGTGAGACACCTCCTCCCTTTACTTCAACCTGAAGGGGATCAAAATGTATGAAAGGCATTTTAGCCTTTGATAGCTGGGGACTCTTCTATGGTTCTGAACCATGTTTCCATGACTGCATATTTATCTGCATTCTCCAGGATGAGGAGTATTTCAAGGGAGTGCAGATTTTTAAAACCCTACCATTGAGCAGCATTACCTTTTGGTAGTTTTGACTGATTTTACTAAAGACAGCGGGTTTAACAACTTGGCATGACCTAAAGAAGGCACTATGGAGACAGATAAAGTTTTTTTCCCAGTGTCTGGAAGCCAAGTGGTGACACGTTCAACAATTTCTGGCAAAGCATCATGGTTTGTCCATCATGTCTCCCCAGGCTGACAGATATTAGGTCCTTTTCTTGTGACACCAGAAACTAAGCCAATTGTTGAAGTCAGTAATTTTTTGCTGGTACTGTTCCTTCATCATTGGCGAAGGTAGTATGCTACCCAAGGCTAGATTCATACTCGCCTGGGACACACAGTCAGAGAGATTCATCATGTCTCTCTTCATATAGTCCAGTGAGGTACATCTTAGGTCATTTACACCCACATGGATTATGACCATGTCATACTGGTACTTGTGGTTTAAAGACCTAAGTGCATGTGTGATCTGGAGGATCCTGGCTCCTCCAGACAGACAGTTCATTGTAATCTTCTCCTTGTATAGCCTGGTAAGGGGGACATCAGTATGTCTTATAATGGAATTTCCAATAAGTAGAATGTTTGGCAGTTACCTTTAAGGCTTGGAAGCGGGACCACTATGATTTTCTGATTTATGTGTCGTGTGAGGTGCTGTCTTTTTTGGTTGCTCACAGGGCCACTGAGAGATGTTTTTAGGAGGTCCTGGAGATTTAGTTACATTACAACTGAGCACCTCTGCATATGTGGGTCTATGTCTTTGTTACTTAGTGCTGGTAGTGAGTGTTTTGGGTTTAACATTGACAACATTCTTTGCATTTTTCATCTGTGTTTATAAAAGCTTGCTTCCAATGACATTGCGTATTGACATCTATCACACACTGTGTTCGTCTATTCTAAAATGAAATGGCTGTCAGTGAACATGAGGCAGTTACTACACGGCCTCAAGATGCCCACATCCACCAGGCCAAAAAAATAGATGACCAGGAAGCACCTATCCATTATACCAGATCTTTACTAGATGGGAAAAAGTAGGGGTGAGTTACTTAAAGGTCTGAGTGAAAGTGCCCAGTAGTATACTATTAGATGACATGCAATGGCACTGTCATCTGCTCATACGGGCAGCTCTTCAAGCAGCTATGAACAGTGGGAGACAATGGAGAGTGTTTACTATACAGGATTTTTAACTGGAGAATATTACTTGTGTACATGCCACTGGTAACCACGTTTGTGCAATGCACAAATGTGAGGCTTTTATACCAGCAGAATAAAATACTTTTACACAGTTAAGCCTTCAGACCAATCAGATAATTACACAATAAACCTTCCACCAGCAGTTACTAGCTCAGATGGGTTGAATCAGTCCTCTGCTCCCACCAGAGAGAAGGAGAAACTCTCCTAATGTAAAATGAACTAGTTTTGAGCTCAAATGCAGTAACAAATGTTTTACAACAAAAGGCAGAACTCCTGCAGTATCAAGACTCCTTGGAAATAGGTTCACAAACCATAAGATATGCTCCCAACTACAGAAATACCAGCAGGATAAAATACTAATACAGATTAAGCCTTCAGGCCAATTAGATAAAACACACAACACTCCTTCCATCAGAGTTCCCAACACAGATGGGTTGAATCAGCCCTCTGCTCCCACCAGCGTGCAGAAGAAACATCTTAATGTAAAACAAACTGCAAAGGTTGTTACTAGGAGAATGCAGGGTATAAACACATTGTCTTTATGGAACACCTTAAAGCCTTATCTTTGGAGACTGCAGGGTATAAACACATTGTCTTATATGGAACACCTTAAAGCCTTATCTCTTTATTCTGTCCCCTACAGATTACTGATAGGAGATCTATGCCTGGGATATTAGGCATCCTCAGATCCAGTTTTGATGGTCCTTTGGCACATCTGCAAATTGAACCTCATCAGAACCACTTGATTCAAGGATTTAAATTTTGCTTGTGACATAAATAAGACATGTTGGGAAGACAGATATGTGCCTCAGAGTATCCTCATGCTCTGAAACAGGCTCCCTATCCATGTGAAGCAGGGCTTATCCCTATCCCTAAATAACCCTGACCAATGGTTGGGAAATCAGAAGATCACTCTGGGTCTGGCCCTGATGTCTCTGATAGACAGGGGTAGACAGTACTGCCAAAATTAACATACCCAGTCCTACATAACCTCTAGAGACTTCCTAACTAACCTGCCCTTCCTAATCTTCTTTTCCTTTTGGTTTCCCAGTAGGGCTCACTACTGCAGGACCATGGTTAGCAGAATAATTGGCAGTGGAGGTTTATGGTGGTAAGTTGCCAGCCCAATGCCCAATCCTCCACAGAAGGCACACACATGCACGGACTCAGACCTAGGGCCAATTTAGTGTCCAATCTACTTCCAGCATATTTTGAGGATGTGTGAGGAAACCCCCATGACCACAGGGAGGATATGCAGGCTCCACACAAAAGACACCCCAGCTGAGAATCAAACCATTGAACCTCTTGCTGTGAGACAGCATGCTAACCACTGCACCACCACCGCCGTTCGACTAACCTACACTTCTTAATAAACACCCATAATACATAGGGACATAACTTGGTTATGTTACATGGCTAGGTTTATAAAGGCCCTGGTGTTTGCTAACTTGGCATATACATATGAACCTATGAACCTAAGAATATGATATACTAATCAGCTATGATCATTGTAATGTATACCCAGAGCTAGCAGTCTAACATTATTTTTATTATTATTTTTTTTTATTAGCGTGTGTGTGTTGCTGTGACTCCTAGAAATTGCATATACCAACATTGGGTCACATGGTAGCATTTTTGTCCATGTTTTTGGGGTCGTTGTTAATTTTTGATCATGTTTTTGGGGCTGCTGTTGCCCCTGCCTATGGTATTTGTGAAATGTGGAGACAATATACATTACTATTCTTTTCTCCTGTGAACACTCACTCATATTTACAATCTACCATGCAAATATTCACAAGCACAATTCTTTCTGCTAGGTACGCTATGAATATCAGTGATGACTATCAAAGTGAAGTCGCTTGCGATGTACTACTATGTACTGTCTGAGATGAACTCATAGGTTTTTCCAAGTATTTGTCATTTCAAATTGGATATGCAGACTATGAAACATGTATTTTTATCAATGCATACTACAAACAACAAATGATCTCCTGTTCTTACAAGACAGATGCATAGAATCGCCATTGTCCCTGCTACACATGAGATATATGGCTCTGCTATCTTCATAATCACTAAAGCATCATAGGCTATCCATAGGATATTTGGTTACTGTTCTGTGAGGTGCACATTTCTCAGGTCTCTTTTGTCTCCTGCTAGGAGACATGTACATGGGCACTTCATGACTGATGTGCACTGTGCTTTAGGAATGCCATGCTATCTCTCACATTTTGCATGTGCCCTGTCTGTTACCTATAGCAGTGATCCATTTTCCAAACTGTGCTGTATTACCGGCCAGTTGTAGGCTGATGTAGGGGTTGTTTTTGCACGTCATGGGCATACTAGTGTTATCTTCAATGTACCTGCATGGGTCTATATTAGATAATCAAACTTTCAAAATTTCGAGTGTCATATGGTCGATACCACATGATCGAACTTTTAAAAGTTCAAAAATCTAATAAAAAAATAAATACATAAATACAGAAATAACCTAACTGATCATTTTAAGTAGGGGTAAGCCCCTCCAGCACCCCCCACACCCCCACTCTTTAAATATACCAACTCCGAAATCACATTACAGTGCAGAAAAGGGAAAGCTTCCCATGCCGCGCTGTAAGGAGATCTCCATTAAAGCATTCAAACTTTCAAAAATTCGATCATATGGTGTGGACCATATGACAGTCGAACTTTTGAAAGTTCAATCATCCAATATAGATCCTACCTGCACAAATATGCCATTCAGCTGTTAGGATACAATACTATGCTTTCTAGCTTGGATCAACTGCATCCCACATGGAAACCCCTGCCTTTCCTGTATATGCACCCGTATTTGACATTACACTATTGTCTTCATTGTGCTTGCCAGATACTCCTACTTGTCTGTGAATCATGCAATTCAATACAAAGATGTTAGATACACTCCCATACTGATCACATATTCATGCTATTAACCTGTTGAGAATCGTGGCACTGTACTTTATATTATTATTTTATATCCATGTAAATAAACAATATTGCAATAAACCTTGCTGATAAATATGAGTTTGCATTTTTATTATGGGCAGCATGAATACTTCTGGTTTCTTGTTAGTAGCCGTTTACTGCCATATACCAATGGGTATTCTTCAGTGTCATGTGCTTAATTCTATTACTTAGAGGTCATAGAGCCATTTGTAGATTGTGTGTTTGTCATTAAATTACAACTCTCCTGGGTTTAGTGGTAGCAGTCTGTGCACACTTACTTGTACTCTTGTACAATGTTTATTTTGAAGGGTATAGCATTACATTTCCTTCAGTACACACAAGCTGTGTTATCTTGTATACAGCTTGTGCTTTTTTTGGTTTCTGTCTTTGTTTTGCTTCTCTGTTTCAGTTTCTATACCGCATTCCTTCTCCAAAAAAAGGTCTAAACCAAAAGTTTGACATAAACTAAACACATCAAGAAACAACGTTCTTGCATGGTGGCACATCATCTACTAATTAAACATACCAACTCTGAGGTTCCACAACAGTGAGAGAGGGCATATATCCCTCACTAGTGTAACATTTCTATCAAACTTAGCTAGATCTTTTATTTTGGTTATTTACTGAAGGAGGATATCCTAGGAATTTACTGGGTTATATTAAAAGTGAGTAATTATAGGTAGAAAACATAGGTTTGCTGCTATTTTTAGAATTTGGCTTTAAGGTACATGTAATGTAATACAAAAATGACATCTAATGTTAAGGAAAAAAATAGCACCATCCCCTCAGTTTATATACAGAGAAGGCTTAAATTTAAAAGTATTTTGGGAACAGTAAATCTGTTATGTGCACTTAAAGACATGGAACAAGCATGTACAAGGATGGTAGTGTCTAACAATTTAAATATATTAGTTCTGCCTAAGATGGAAATATTTCTTTGTTGTACATTTATAATTATCTGAAGGCGAACTATAACTTTAAGGCAGTAGTGGTCATACTTCTAAATTGGTAAAGTAAAAAGGATATTAAAAGAAAGGACTTACAAGCAAACTTACAGCATTAAAAAGACAAGATAACAATTGCATTTTTGTTTTATACAAGGTGCAACCCAATAACTTTAAAGGAAACTGGAAAAAATAAATTGGAAGTAAGGGAATTATTTTTGGCAGGTAAAGAGAGATGTCTATTCACTGTCAGGATTAAATGAAAATTTTAAAAGTCAATTATCTGAACGTCGATTATCTGAAACGTCAATTATACAAACCAGTCTTCCAAAGTTTTCGGGTAGGAAAAATCATAAAGTCTTGATTATAATAAACCAAAAAATAGCATACTATGTAAACTTGAAAATAATAAATAAATAGTGATGTCTGAATATATAAAGATTGTATGTATTCACATGAGCATGTTTTTAAGCTTGTAGTCAGCTTGTGTGTAAAAACTATTCTTTATCGTCCACTGGAATTGCTGAATGGTTGAAAAGTGTAGTCCTGTGTGCAGAAAAAAACAAGATTTTTCAAGTTTTTTTTCTGGTTCAATTATGTTTGATTATCCAAACTACCCTAGGTCTCAATTAGTTCGGAAGATTAACTCTCTCCTGCAATTGTTTTTTACAATGGTAAGCTTATAAAATTTAGGAATTCAAACTATTTTATTAAATGGATTAGTTTTACATATGTTATAGCAAGGTATATTTTCTGTGTTGTTGCATTAAAAAGTTTTTTTCAGATCACAAGTGATTATGTTACTGCTCATGAAAAAAACATATTTAAACTCAGTTGTGAATACCATAGTGATTATTCTGATGGATTCTCAGTAATCGGAGATGAAAGTGCTAAATATACATATATACCCAAATGTAAATATATATGACTGTATCATGAAATATTGAAAGCTCAAGAGTTAACTTAAAAAGATGATAATTTTAGAGTGAATCTAAAAATGACTGAAAACTGCATAAATTAAATCTAAAACCTGGAAGGTGTGTGTGTGTGTGTGTGTGTGTGTGTGTGTGTGTGTGTGTGTGTGTGTGTGTGTGTGTGTGTGTGTGTGTATGTATGTGTGAGAGCATGTGCGAGAGTGTAGATATATATATATATATATATATATATATATATATATATCTATATATGTATATATATATATATGTGTGTGTGTGTGTGTATATATATATATATATATATATATATATATATATATATATATATATATATATATATATATATATATATATATATATATATATTGTGTATGTGTGTGTAAGCATGTGTGAAGAGTGATGTATATATACACACACACACACACACACACACATATATATATATATGTGTGTGTGTGTGTGTGTGTGTGTGTGTGTGTGTGTATATATTTATATATATATATATATATATATATATATATATATATATATATATAAACGTACATATATATTTATACATACTTTGCATTTTCATAGACTGCACAAGCTACAGTTATTGGCATATACCTTGTACACCAACCACTTTTATTAAAATTTCTGGAATATCTGAATCTGTCTCCATGCTGTAAGAAACTGAATAGAAAATAATGCATAAGAGGGCATCATGCAACCACATATAAATGACAGAAAAATAAATTTTCAGCAGATGCTCAATTTATATTGAATTCAGTTTTTTTAAAACTTCTGGTATTCTCTACACAATAAAGTAATGGGAGCATCAGCAGATGTCATGAATATGAATGACTTGTTCACTAAATGAACAGATGTCAAAAATAAGAATTAACAGCTCCAAAATATAATGTTTCTTAAAACGTCTTCTTCTTCTTCTTTCAGCTGCTCCCGTTAGGGGTCGCCACAGCAGATCAACTGTTTCCATTTCTTCCTGTCCTCTGCATCTTGCTCTGTCACACCAACCAACTGCATGACCTCTCTCACCACATCCATAAATCTTATCTTAGGCCTTCCTCTTTTCCTGTTACCTGGCAGCTTCATCCTTAGCATCTTTTATCAAATATACTCTGCATCCCTCCTCAGTACATGTCCAAATCAATGTAATCTTGCCTCTCTGGCTTTGTCTCCAAACCTTCCAACCTGGCTGACCCTCTAATATACTTATTCCTAATCCTGTCCTCCCTCTTCACACCCAGTGCAAATCTTAACATCTTCAACTCTGCCACGTCAAGCTCTGACTCCTGCCTTTTTGTCAGCGCCACTGTCTCCAACCCATATAACATAGCTGGTCTCACAACCCTCTTGTAGACCTTTACTTTCACTCTTACTGGTACTCGTCTGTCACAAATCACTCCTGACACTCTTCTCCACCCACTCCATCCTGCCTGTACTCTCTTCCTCACCTCTCTTCGACACTCACCATTATTCTGAACTGTTGATCCCAAGTACTTAAACTCATCCACCTTTGCCACCTCTACTCCCTGCATCCTCACCATTCCTCTATCCTCCCTCTCATTCACGCACATATATTCTGTCTTAGTCCTACTGACCTTCATTCCTCTTTTCTCTAGAGCATATCTCTACCTCTCAGGTTCTCCTCCACCTGTTCCCTACTCTCACTACAGATCACCATGTCATCTGCAAACATCATATTCCACAGGGACTCCTGTCTGATCTCATCTGTCAACCTGTCCATCACCATTGCAAATAAGAAAGGGCTCAGAGCTGATCCTTAATGTAATCCCACCTCCACCTTAAACGTATCCGTCACTCCCACTGCAATCCTCACCAGTGTCACACTACCCTCGTACATATCCTGTACCACTCTTACATACTTCTCTGACACTCCTGACTTCCTCATCCAATACCACAACTCCTCTCTAGGCACTTTGTCATATGCTTTCTCTAAATCCACAAAGACACAATGCAACTCCTTCTGACCTTCTCTGTACTTCTACATCAACACTCTCAGAGCAAACATCGCATCTGTAGTGCTCTTTCCTGGCAAGAAACCATACTGCTGATCACTAATCATCACCACCCTTCTTAACCTAGCTTCCACTACTCTTTCCCATAACTTCATGCTGCGACTGATAAGTTTAATCCCTCTGTAGTTACTACAGCTCTGCACATCACACTTTTTCTTAAAAAAATCGGTACCAAAATACTTTTTCTCCATTTCTCAGGCATTCTCTCACTTTCCAAGATTTCATTAAACAATGTAGTTAAAAACTCCACTGCCATTTCACCTAAACACCTCCATGCTTCCACAGGTATGTCATCAGGACCAACAGCCTTTCCATTCTTCATCCTCTTCATAGCTATCCTTACTTCCTCCTTGCTAATCCACTGCACTTCATGATTCACTATCTGCACATCATCCAACCTTCTCTCCCTCTCATTCTCTTCATTCATCAGCCACACAAAGTACTCTTTCCATCTGTGCAACACACTCTCCTCGCTTGTGAGTACGTTTCCCTCATTATCCTTTATCACCCTTACCTGCTGCACATCTTTACTAGCTTGGTCCCTCCGTCTAGCCAATCAATACAGGTCCTTTTCTCCCTCCTTAGTGTCCAACCTTTTATACAACTCTTCATACGCCTTATCCTTAGCCTTTGCCACCTTTCTCTTTGCCATGCACCTCATCTCCTTATACTCCTGTCTACTTTCTTCATCTGTCTGACAATCCCAATTCTACTTTGCCAGCCTCTTCCTCTGTATATTCTCATCATTTAATGCTGGGTAACTAGTCACAATGTCTGCGTTTAGATCAAGGAGTGCAAATTAACATATGTAGTCAGTATCACGACTGTGCCACCAGTATTTTGGTCTAATGATACTATACTGAACACAGCAAAACAAAAATAAACACAGAAATGATGACCATTTAAAGACCCATCATATGGCAACCTTTGCCATTTTGTAAAATTGCTGCAATATAAATAAACATTATTGATTTTAATAATTGGTAAAGCTTCTGGTGTCATTCAAATGGGTCCAATATATATCAGCCTGAAGGAAATGCTAGACAGTCCAAGCTGCTTTACCAAGAATGGTGACATCCATCTCCCGAGGCTTTCTTATATTGATTAAACCTTTGTCAACAACAACAACAGTGCCTTTTTTATGCAACGCCATTTCTCAAAAGCTGCCAGCTTAACAGAAACCAGATAAAATCTCAGTATTGCTGGTCAGCACAAGGAGACTCAAAAAAAACTGTACTCAGTACAAATATTCCTTACTCTGAAAAACATCTTTGCATCATTATGGACACTTGGTTCAAGACCACTGAGAGCACCCCATCAGTGCAGTGTTTCATGTCAAAGCCAACCGCACTAAATGAAGGCAGAATTTAAATGGATTGAAGATTAATACCAGAAAATACACAGCCATGAACAATTTTAGTTGTAGATCATGTGGGGTAGTCTATATCATACACTGTGGGTGCACACCCACAAAATGGTATATAGGGCAAACAAAGACAATGGTCAAGAATCATGTGTTAGAACATTTAGGGGACATCAGAATTGGGAGGTTGGAAAATCCAGTGGCACATCATTTCCACATGGCCCATGGTGGCTCTTATGCCAGTTTATCCTTTTGTGTTCTGGCCAAGTCCTTTTTTAGACAGGGAGATGACTACCTTAGTAGGTTATTACAATGGGAAACCAAATTTATAATTAATTTTGGCAACCTTCATCCTAAGGGTTTGAACCAAGAAGTAATTACCTATTCAATTTAATGGTTCACATAATTTGTTGGAAACGCTGTGTAACCTATGGAGTGTTTGTTGTGGGCTAACATTTTGTGATTTATTTTATTGGGGGGAGTGTTCTGTTGATTAAAGTAATTTAGCAATTATGTAATTAAGATGGATATAAGAACATGATGGTATGGTGTGAAACTTCATTCCCTTGCAGGCATTCAGCCAAGGTACCAGGAAGCACCATTACATTTTTCCAAACTATCGTGAGACTCTAGTGTGATTTTACTTGTGGAATATGTTTTGCCTCAGCATATTCTCAGCTTTATGTTTTTCACACTACTGGTGTACTCCCAAGGTTCACGTCTTGGACCACTCCTCTATGACATTTACTTCTTTGTGGCCAAAGCTACTTTTAAGAGTTTATGGTTGACCTGGTTTACAGATGACATTAAACTTAATACAATCATAAAAATCTCCAGAAGGCATTATGATCCTATGAGTACCTTTCTCAATACTGATAATTGATAACAAAACATGGACTAAAACTAAAAGACAAGAAATGGACAATACTATCCTATGACAAGCAAGAAGTCTCTTGTGGCTATCCCATTAACAACACACCCCTGGAGATTGGTTCAGTAGTCAGGGACCTGGGAAGCTACTTAGACAATGAACTGATCCTTGATTACCACTTATCCACTTTTGTTAGAAAGTACTTTTTCTTTGCTCAGCTTATTAATAAGGGAATGGTTATAACTTATAACATTGATCATTGAGAATAACATCCCTTCTATATTTGCCTGTCCAAACATTTGAATGCCTATGACACTATCTTAATAAAAAAATCAAGTGTCTAAATCATAAAAACTATGATCAGTTGGTCGACATCCCCACAAGAGGTGAACATATCCTGGATCTTGTACTTAACAACATGCGTAGTCACTGTAGCACCCCTACAGTGTCATCCTCCTCGGTAAGATTCAACCATAAAGCAATCACTTTCAAAGTCACCGTCTCCCATGACCTCCCCCACCTTGCCAGTGTCGAACAAAAAACTTTTCCAAAGCTGACTACAATCTCCTGAGTTCAAGTATAAGCAGCTTCATAGCCACCGTCCCTTCAGTTGAATCAAGCAGTAATGTCCAAGTCTACACCAAAAAACTATATGAGCACCTATGTAGATGCATGGACTCAGCAATACCTGACAGGAACAAATCATCTTCCTCAAGGAAGAGTAAACCTGTCTGGTGGACAGCAGCAATAAATAGACTCTATAATAAAAGGGAAAAAAATGCTGTCCAATACCAAGAAGGAGCAGGTTCCAAGTTGGAAGCAATTTCTCCTTTGTCTGAACAAGCAAATAAGGTCACTAGTGAAATTCTCTGAAGACTAACTTTGAGTCCAGATTGGCCACATGCACTAAGGACAATCACAAGGCCTTCCTTGCATACGTTTGGAATCTCAAAGGTAACTCCCAAATCTTCTCTGAATTGGTGGTTAGGAATACCACATACATAAATGCCGTAGATATATTCAACCTGCTGGCAGACAAGTTCAATGAAAATGTTAGCCCCCCATCCCCCCATAAGTAAACCAGAACATCCCCAGCACCTGCCCCCCTACCTTCATCACCAGGGTGCAGGTTATTAATGCCCTCTCAAAGGCAATAAATGCAGTCTCCGAGAGAGCTAACAACATCCCTGGCTATTTCCTACATGTACTCAGGAAAGACGACTCAGCACCAATAGGCACCCTATTCAGCCAAAGCCTGTGCAGCAGCTTCACCCCAGCAGAACAGAGAACAGCCATTGCCATCCCTCTGCACAAAGGTGGAGTATCTACTGACCCAAACTGATATGCAAGGCTATGGAATGCATTGTCATGGACGTTATAAACAAAGACAGTGGCAACCTCCAAACGCTTGATCCCACACAGTTTGGTTTTGTCAAAGGGAGATCATGACTGTTAAACTTTGTCACCTTCTTTGAAACAGTCACCAAAGCCATGGATGAGGGCAAGACAGTGCACACCACCTACATTGACCTAGGCAAAGCCTTTGACACTATTCCCCACTCGAGCATAATAAATAAACTCTCCAAGCTAGGCATCAACCCATATGTTACCAGATGGGTAGCTAATGGGCTCACTGATAGAACCTGCTCAGTCAAAATAGGGGAAGCCACCTCTAGCAGTAGACCTGTAACAAACGGTGTACCCCAAGGATTAGTCTTCCCCTAGTGATGTGAACATCCTCCAAGAGACCCTTTACCAAACTAATGACTGGTGCAAGAAGCGTGGCCTCAAACTCAGTGCCAAGAAATGCATCATTATCCCCTTTGGGGAAAATGGTGTCCTCACTAATTATAACATTAATCACAACATACTAAGCACGCAATCAGTCGTGAGGACTTGGGCACTCAGGTTGACAGCAACCTAACTTTTGACCACCGTGTTACCTCTATTGCACAGAAGGCTTTCTACATGGCCCACCTCATAAGTAAGGGTATTTCATCCAAGAACAAGGAAGTCATAACATCCCTGTACTCCTCCCTTATCAGACCCATTATTGAGTACAATGCCCTATTTGACATGTACCTTTGCATGCAGATGCAGCAGTTGGAGATACCACAGAGGTTCCTGACCAGGAAAATCCAGGGTCTCAAACACTTATCCTATACAGATAGGCTAAAAGCCCTGACCCTCTACTCAGTCTTGTACAGACTGCTCAAAGGTGACCTGTGTTTGGCATACAAGGCCATCTCAGTCCCAGCCTTGATGGAGTTGCTGCATAAGTCAAACTCCACCTGTGCAACCCGCACACAAGGTCTCAACCTGGTCTGTGATATTAATAGAACTTGTTGGTGGGATAGATTTGTGTCCCAACAACTCCCCCATCTGTAGAATAGATTTCCTCTCTATGTCAAGCAGAGAGACCTCTTTAAGAGGAACCTGGACTACTGGATGGGGAAACAGAAAATATACACCTGGGATCCCACCTGTGTCCCTGCTGAACAGGGAAAACAGGTGCTGACTTTGTGGGAACATGGGTGAAATTCTTGGCAAGGCTTATAAGGCCTTTGAGCCAATAGTATAGTATCATCCTATGAACCTATGAGGACAATCTCAAAGCCGTTGTCTTCTCCTCAGTGTAATACCTACATCCTGTCAGACCTACTGCCCATTTGTGAGACCAGTAGGGGCATAAACACCACCACAAAAGATCTAAATATCTTTTTGCAAGATAAAAAGAATATGTTGGAAGAATAGATACATATAATAGAGAATACCACTTCTTTGGCATCATCTGCCTTTCAACATAAAGCAAACTATTCTGTTACACTATTCAAACTTAAACTTGATGAATGGACGGGTAACTACAAATTCACTCTTGTCCCTCATGGCAACGTGTGCGTTTTCTGCTCATTTCTTGGTTAAATATACTTATAATATAAGGTCTAAAAACCACATGGGAACATATTGTTGGCTTCTAAAGATCAATATCCCAGTAAATGCTTATGGAGCTATGAACCTATTATACCAGTAATACCCCAGAGATACTTCTCACTCAAGAAACTAAAGGCGAAAATATCAATTTTAAGGAACCCTGAAGGCCTGCAGTCATTAAAGCATTACAGACTTTCTATTTTGCATTTACTTGTTAATAATGTGTATGAGCTTCTTCTTCCCAGCCATGATTCATGACAAAAAATCAAGAGTAACTACAAGTGCAACATAAATGGGCAAATGCAGCATATATCTGACACATTTAGAGTAGCTGATTATCCAGCATCCTAGTGAGAAAAGACTGGAAGACCATTAGAAACTCTCAAATAAACAATAAAGGCATGCAAAACTCCACAGGTGCAATGACCAGACCGCAGAATTGAACTGTGGATCGTGTAGTAGTAGCATAGTGATCGTACCACTAAAACAGTCAATGCTTGAATAAAACAAATCTGATACATGCAACCTGGTGCATGACCATAATCACTTGTTTTTCATGATGAAATGACTAGTGGCATACTATAGACAAGTAGCATGCTTACTTAAAAGTGCATTTTTATTAGTAATAAACTGAAGAATCATACCTACAAAGTGCTATCAGTGTCTACTGACACAATATCACTACTGTTAGAATTTGTGAGTATTCCATGGTATGCTGTATGAAGTAGTTTGTTAAAAGAAAAAGCAATGATGACTATATTCATATATTCCCTCAGATTAATCTGTAATTAACAAACAAGTTACCCCAGTTATGACAAATAGATGATTATGCCACACTCTTCCCCTTTAGAAAATGAACCGTCTCATCTAAAACCTCCCCCCGGCAGTTTAATACATTCTTGAAAATAAAAGAATATAAATATGTTGTTGAAATTATCTGTACTGCTGCAATAACAGGGTTTTATTTAAGGCTATGCATTCAGCATGCATCACATGAATTTGCATAGATAATCTTCAGGTCACTTTAGTGATTCAATACCAACACAAAAATCAAATCAGTAAACTAATTTATCTTATAAATAATTAATTAATGAAACCCTTATTTGCTATGCAGACTTGTTTCTAGTGTCTCCAGTATTATTCAAAATTAATGAGCTGCTGGGTACATCTTCTCAAAGGGGCAGAATAACGACATATTCTGAATTGTTTTTGGCTGCAAGAATGAAGAAAGCATACAAATAAACAGCTACCATATAAGAACAAAGGACACAAACTGTTCAAACCAGTGAGTGAGAGAAAAACAGAGACAGAGAAGAAAGAATTAATGTTGTGATAAATGTAATAGTCAATAAATCTGCAAGTGTCTAATATTTTCTTGTTGCATTTATGAAGTCTAGGAATGGCTCATAGCTGTGGAACATGGCAATTCAGATACAGAACACCCACTGTACATTATTCACAAAATAGCAACACAAAGAGACTTTTGAGCCCCCCTCCCCCCATCACATATTGCATGTACCTGCTGTGAAAAAAGACCCTGCTGGGTGCTTATAATTATATAAATATGCAACACTCTGGGAAGAAAATTAAAACATATGTTAGTGCCTTTGCAGACGTAATACCAAACACGTTTGTCTAAAAATGTGCATAGCTTAAATGGGTAGATTATAGTCAAGGTAAAGACTACATATCTCTTATGATCAAAACGCAGGGCCCCTTAAGAACTTTACTGGTGGTAGATCCATTTTTATGGGCTCAATACAAGCAAAGGAAAAATACAACAGCATAAATACTTATTATAAATAATACTAATAAAATAACACTTAGTGCCAGAATGCAATATAGGGGGAAATCACATGACCTCTGAGACCTAGAGCTCTGGAGGTGTTCTGTGGTTAGCCTCCCATTATGTTCTGCTCCTACATAGGTAATCTAATAAAATGAGGCAATTTCATTGAAAGGGGTACTGCTATGTTGAGCAGTATTAACTTGTGGGATAAATGTAATAGTTATTCCCATTATAAGAACTATGAATGCATTTACATACCAGCAGAATTATTTTCTAACTGTTAGAACATGCACAGCATGGGCAAATGATCCCAAAGTAAACTGTGGATAAATCTGCTTATGCAGAGGGTTTAACTCATTGAACTAATTCAAAGGTAGCATGCACCTGGTCAGAGTGAGTTCACATGTATCAATACTTAGACATGATCTACTCACAGTATTGTGGTTGTTGACGGGCGAGTTACTGAACATCGCTTTCTTTCAGGAACATGCTTAAGTGTCCGTTTTTGGAGCATGTTAAGTGACTGAACAGCAAGTTCTGAAAAATAAAATATTTATGCTATGACTATTCATATCCAGGTACTGTAAGGAGACTCAATTATAAATAGGTCTAACAGCAATGGGTTCGCTATTTACTTTCGAAATACTAAAATCACAAATTTCAGTATTTTGAAATTATAATAGTGAAGTCTTGAAATACCGGTAAACCAGAAGAGCGAAATTTAAAATCCTGAAGTACAGAGATTTTGAATTAGCGCTTCTGGTGTTGTGGTGTGTGAACGGTAAAATGTGAGTTTGGGTATGTATGCATGTATGTGTATGTGTGTTGGTTAGGGGCTTTAGTGTATGTCAGTGTGTGTTTTGACTGTGATGTGTGTGTGCGAGGGTGTGTACAATGTGTGGGAGTGAGTTACCTGTGTGTGTCTGATTGTGCGATCTCGGAGTTAGTATATATAAGTGGGGGGGTGGGGGCGCAGGCACCCACATGGGGGGTGCAGGGGGGCTTGCCCCCCATCTTATCTGTAGTGTAGGATATTATATTTGAGTTGGGGGGTTGTGTGTATGTATTTGTGTGTACTGTATCTGTAGTGTACTGTCGGGATTTTGAATTTTGCAGTTTTAGGGTTTCAGTGTTTGGTATGTTCGGCTATGTAATTTCAAAATACTGACATTCGGGATGTCAGTATTTTGGGATTGCATGGTGAATCCAACAACAGCAACATATTTTTCCTACTCTGTGGTTAATAAGCAATATGGAAAAGAGAGTATTAATGTCATAGGCCTAGAGGGGTGCACACTGTAATTTTTGAAAAATTTTGTTCATGTTTTTACTCTTTTTTTTATGTTTTACTACTGAAAGTTCTGCTTTACTTTTGCAAAAAATAATCTGGTAAAATAAATATTTGAAGAAAGAAATAAAGATGTATGGAATATGGAATCAGTATACTGATAATTAATGAATGAATGATTAATTAATTAATTAATAATTGCAATAGCAATGGCTGGATATTTTCGATCTTACACATGTGCATACACGTACAAACACATATGAATACACGCACGCCCGAGCAGGCTACAGTTTAAAAAACAGTCTTTAGAGTATTTCTACTAAAATGAAAAGTTTAGCTTCTTGCAAACCAAAATGAGGAGAATGACAAAATAAAGTTTTATTTTTAAATATAACACTATGTCAGACCTATTTATAAACACTTTAGTTTTCTCATGATGCAGAACATCATTGCTAAGCCTTATGCATTCCCACAGATATATTTAATTGTTCAACAAAAACAGTTCTACAATGTTTATCATATAAGACACCATTCTTCCTATCTCTTGGTTTCGAGAATATCATTATGGACTCTGTCCTTCAGCGACTTCAATCAAATTGCTTTGCCTCTTCCCCAAAACTTTATGTGGTTTTGCCTCTTCACTCAGAGGTAAGAAAATGTAACTCTTAGCATGGCAATAGGCTTGTGATATCACTTCCTGTAGGTGTGTCCCAGTATCTTCTTAGCTTAGTATGGTTGCCTACCTGTCTTAGCCTTAAAGTTACAATGCTCTCCATGCTCAATCCCACTACTATAGCCTTACAAAATACAGATAAATAGATAGATAGATAGATAGATAGATAGATAGATAGATAGATAGATAGATAGATAGATATATTTAAAAATGTATAGAAATGTAGGCCAACTATCATTCTTTTCAAATTATTTCTCTATTGAGTACACATTTTGGAAAAAAAAAAATGTTGTGAGACTAATACCAGAGATAGAGACATTTTCTGCTTTCTCTGAAACTGTGAAATGTCAGCATTGGAATATTTAAGTTAGATGTATGTCTTCCACAAGGGGGTGCAGAGGTGATTGCCTTCTGCAATAATCTGTGTTCTGGATATTTCAGTGAGTTTATGTTTCAGTAAAACTTTTTTCAGTTAGTGTAAACTTCAGTTTTGTATCAAGTATGTGATTGTGTGTGTGTGTGTGTGTGTGTGTGTGTATATATATATATATATATATATATATATATATATATATATATCTATACTGGTCATATACATGCACATATATACATGTGTATGTGTGTGAGTGTTGTGTGTGTATATGCTATATACATATGCATATATACAATATAATTACATATATTATATAATACACATGCATGTCTTCTATACTACACTCAGAGTAGTTGATAAATAAATGGATGCTATGGCTTTCTTAAAATGTCTTGTACGAATACTACAATATTTTGGTGAGTGTATAGCAATATTTATCACAAAAATACAGTTCTGAAGATGGCTTGTAGGATAAATGATTTTATTTCAATTTCATAGTTACACGGCTGTGATAAAAAGTTAGTGTGTATAATAAGGGTGTGCAGATTGTGTGGAGAGAGAGCATGCATATACAAAATAGGATAGTCATGCAGTGACAATACTGTAATTAAAGGACAGAGTCATTTGGCTGATACGTTTATGTTACAATATGCAGTACAGGGAGTGGCACAGTTATGTAGTGAGAAGCACCGTCTCCTCAGTGAAGGATGTTATTTCATCTACGTTACATGTCTTTCAACTGACATAATAATAGGCAGCATACCAATTATAGTGTACACAGTGTATATTTATAAATTACATTGCATGTCTTTAAAATGGTGGCCGGCATTGTTACTGGCAACATAAAGAGAATGTGTTCTAATGTCTCCAATTTCAGCTTTGAATGGATTCTTTCAGCAGCATTTTGTGTTCTTCTGCCTTTCATATAAAAATAGTGATGTGGTATCTTAGCTTGCACATTTCATGCACACTAAGCATTTAAGCTCTGTTATTTTCAGTATTTTTGGGCCTTACTAAAAAAGAAATCCATAAACATCTCTACTTCATGTTGATATTTATGATTTTGTCCAGTTTTAAATCTTTTATGGCAGATAGTTCCTGCATTTTAATGTTGAATTCTATAGTAGTTTCTGTTAAAACTTTTGCAGATTTTTCTTTCTCATGTGGTTTTGTCTAATTTTAGATTACTGGCTTTTAGCTGGCTGTATAGTTTTGTTTTTGTTACTTATGGATGGATTTTATTTTTATTTTTATATGACTAACAGCAAAACAACCGGGTGACTGTGGTGGTGCAGCGGTTAGCATTGCCGCCTCACAACAAAAGGTTCGCTAGTTTGATTCTTGGCTGGGTGCCTTCTGTGTAGAATTTGTATGCCCTTCCTGTGGTCGTGTGGGTTTTGTCAGGTGGTCTGGTTTCCCCTCACATCCTAGAGACATGATGCAAGTATATTGGATACTCTAAATTGGCCCTAGGTACATGTGGGTGCATTCTGCAGAAGGTAGGGTGCTGGGCTGGTTACTCAACACCATAAAACTCCACTTCCAATCATTCTGCAGATTGTTGTTCCACTGTGGTGACCCCTAACAAAAAAAAAGAAGTAACAGCAAAACAACTAGCAAATCAGCCACTAAATTCAAATCTGATCAATGAATGTGTTTAATACCAAAGATAAGTTAAAAACATCCACAATTTAGCCATTTTGTCTGTACACTGACATCATCAGAACTATAAATGTACTGCTTATGGAAACCATTTTAAAACTGAAGTACAGAAAGGGCAGAAGACACACCTAATTAAGTCCAGAAGTGGTATTGGGTTCACAAAGTCCAAAACATAGATCTTAGAATGTTGAATTGTTCAAGACACACTACATCTTCCAAGGTCAACAGAGATGAGATACAGGCAAAGAGAAATTCTAAACATGTCCCCATCATCAGAAAGGGCTGAATCAGTTCAACAAGAAAGACAATCAAACAGGTTTTAATGGCCAAACTAATATGGTCCTGCATTACTCTTTGGATCTCAAGGACAATGAAAAGATTTTGCAGAAGAACTGGTTAGCTACAATATGATGAAAGCATTAAAAGAGCTGTTTTTCAATATCACCATCTTTTACCTATAAAAATAAATCTAACATAAAATGCCTTCTTGAGAAAGCTTTGATCATCATGAGAGGTTTTTATCTACCAGAAAATGTGGGCATTGTCATCAGTGCCCTTATATATACACTTATTACAATGACACCATTTAAGTAGATGTGATTCTTCTGTGCATGGTGGCGCTTACAATTGCTTTTTTCAAAGAGTTATTCACCTGACTACATGTGCATTGTGTCCCGCTTTCTATGTCGAAAAACTAAGATTGCTTTGAATAAGCGTATCTATCAACATGTTTATAGTATTCAACATAAGGACAGTAAAAGTGGCCAGGCATTCCACTGTTTGTGACAAATTCACCAAGTTTACATTTCTAGTTCTTGAACAAATACAAAATTCCCCTTATGTAGGGGACTGGCAGAACAAACTGTTTCACCGGGAAATGTCATGACAGCTTAAGCTGGATGTTATCAACTTTCCTGGTTTAAATGACCATATTTCTATCAGTACTTTCCTGGTTTAAATGACCATATTTATATCAGTAGTGAACTAAAAAGAAGAGTCAGCAGAACTGGATTTTGTTTTTCATCAGACATTTTTTGTTTAGTTATTATTTTTTGCCTAGTTAGTATTTTTGTGTTCAGGTTCAGGTTTTAAAGGTTTTGACTTATTTTTAGTGCTGTTACTTTATTTTTTTTTTCTGTTTCACATTGATTCCAACTACAATAAGTTGTGACTGGTTTACATGGGAGGTATGTCTTCTGTACTTAAATTTTAAAATGGCTTCACAAGCAGTGCATTCATAGTGTTGATGATGTCTTAGTGTCACAAATGAAAGCGGTAAACTGTGAATGTTTTTAACCTGTCTTTGGTATTAAGCACATTCTTTGACAAGCTTTGAGTTTGGTGGCTGATTTGCTGGAGCTCACTACTATGCTATTACTATTACTATATTATTACTACTATGCTATTACTATTACTATATTATTACTACTATGCTATTACTATTACTATACTATTACTTCAGGTACTGTAAATATTATTTCTTTTTTTGGATATTACATTTACAATTTTACTGATATGGTGATAGGCCCCAAGCACCATAGCTTGTTTTTGAAGGGGTTTAACTTCATCCCCTCCACTATGGCCAGGATGTATGACACTCTCCTTGACTTAAAATCATTTACCAGAAAGTTTAATTTTCAAGTATTGTTTGGGTAGAAGTTTGATGTAACACCCCTGGTAAATTTAAGAGGGAAAGTACAGCAGATCCCCCTTTACACTAGTTATCAATGTTTTTGAGAAGCAATGTGAAAAAGAAATATGCACCATGTTGCAAAACAATACAAACATTTTTTTTAATCTTTTGGTTAAAGAAAAACAGCTTCTCCAACAATTTACTTATAATGACAATACTAGATGCATGAAACTGGACAAGGTGGAGGCCTGGTTATTGTGGACAGTATTGACTGCTCTGGGTGTATATTACATATTTTGCATGATAATTGTGTGTACAGTGCAGTTTTTACAAATTAAATCAATATAGCCTACAGGGTCACTAAGGTGACACTGGATGAGTTGTTATTTGATAAAATTCCACAAGGCTTATACATTTTCCTATTATTCCAACGATTTTTTGGTATTCCCAAAATCCACTGCAATCCATCTGACCTCCCCCCTTATGGCCAATTGGAACTTCTAGTGGTTCAGTTACAACGCTTCTGGCCAAGTTTATTGATCAAAAACTGAAAAACGTGTTTGTTTCCTTCCCATATATTATAAAAGACTCGTGGGACTTCCTAGATAAACTGAAAGGAATACCGGCAAAAGATGAACTCCTTTTAGTTACTTCTGATGTACAAAGTTTATTTATGGTAGTACCCCATGACTTGGGGTTGGAGTGGCTTGGAAAGATTGTAAAATTATTTGGCTTACTTTCTGAAACAGATTATGAATTGGTTAGTGAGTTCATGGACTTGGTGTTAAGCAACAACTTTCTGACCTTTGAGGGTGAATTTTGCAAGCAGACTCTTGGAGTGGCTATAGGAGCCACATGTGCCCCCATGTTTGCAAATGCTGGCTTATTAAGATGGGAATTAGAATCACTTTTTAAACTCACCTTCTTCTCCAAATGTGCTGGCTACTTTAGATACCTTGATGATTTACTTATCATTTGGGATGGAAGTGTCAATGACCTTGTAGAATTCATACTACAGTTACAAACCAGCAACTCCTTTCTAAATTTCACATATTCCTTTGAATAAGACCAGATTAAGTATCCTTGCAAATAAATAAATAACTCCCAAATGCTAAAGGATTAAGTATCCTGACACTGACATCAGAAAAGGAGTTAATGAAGAATTCACTACCAGGATTTACAGGAATTCCACTTCTTGTGACAATTTTTTTTTCACCAGTTGCCACCCCTTCCATCAGAATAGAGCGGCTATAAAAAGTCAATTTATCAGTACCTCTCATTTGACCACAGATGATATAGTGTGACTTGAACAATACAACATTCTAAGATATACATTTTTGGAATGTGGCTAGCCCCCCAACCACTTCTGAATTCAATCAGAGATGAGATATGGACAGAGAGAAACACTAAATATGCCCCCATCATCATGAAATGGCTGAATCAGCTCAACAAGAAAGACAAATAGGTTTTAATGGCCAAACTAATATGGTCCTCCATTATTACAATTTGGATGTCAAGGACATTAAAAAGATTTTGTGAAAGAAGTGGTTCATGCTACAATGTGATGAATGCATCAAAGATTTATTTTCTACACCACCATCTTTTACCTATAAAAATAAACCATAAAGTCCCTTCTTGAAAAACCTATTGATCATCATAACTGATTTTTATCTACCAGGAAATGTGGGCATTGTCATCAGTGCCCTTACATAAACACTTGCTACAATGGCACCCTTTTAGGTAGATTTGGTTCTTCTGTGCATGGCAGTGCTTACAATTGCTGAGTTATTTACCTGGCTACATGTGCATCTTGTCCCACTTTTTATGTGGGAAAAACTAAGAAAACTTTGAATAAGTGTATCAGTCATCACATTTATTAAGGACAGTAAAGTGCACTGGCCAGACATTCCATTGTTTGCATCAAATTCACCGAGTTTACATTTCTAGTAGTTGACTAAATACAAAATTCTTCTTATGTAGGGCAATGGCAGAACAAACTGTTTCACCAGGAAATGTCATGGCAGCTTAAGCTGGATGCTATCAACTTTCATGGTTTAAATGACAGTATTTCTATAAGCAGTGAACTGAAAAGGAGAGCCAGCAGAATACGATTTTGTGTTTCAGCAGACAATTTTTGTTTAGTTAGTATTTCTTGTCTATTTAGTATTTATGTGTTTTGGTTCCGGTCTTAAAAGTTTTGACTTATGTTTAGTTTTGATAAAAACCCAGAAGAACTCAATTATGGCCAAGGCTTCCAGTTTCAGCTGAAGTTTTAACCTTAAAACATAAACACTTTCGCAGGAAGACCTGGTTCATCAGATGCTAATAAGTACAACTAAAATGTGCTTCTAATTATACAACCTCGAACAAATACAAGTAGTCACATGATACAAATTAAGTTATAACAACATCATAGGGTGTAACTTGAACTCACTAACCTATTGAGTGAAGTAATGCACACATACACACACACACACACACACACACACATATATATATATATATATATATATATATATATATATATATATATATATATATATATATATATATATATATATATATATATATATATATATATAGATATTCTTTACACATTTTTATATATACACTTTTATAGATGTATAAGTGTTATATTTCAAGGTTGCATTTAAAAGATTGTGTTATGTGTGTGTGTGTGTGTGTGTGTGTGTGTGTGTGTATATATATATATATATATATATATATATATATATCTATATATCTATGTATATGTCTACTTTACATGGTCGACTTTTCAGAAAGTCAACTTTTATATAGCTGAGAAAATATTATCGACTTTCAAAAAGCCGACCATATAAAATAAACAGAAAACACACAACAAACACTTACCTTTCAAGTGTTACCCCCTGTAACTTAAATACACCAACGCCGAGATCACACTACAGTACGGAAGAAGCATACTTTCCCATTTTGCACTATACGGAGATAGTGGCTTTCTGAAATTCGATCATATGGTCTCAGCCATATGAAAGTCGACCTTCTGAAAAGTCGACTATGTGAAGGAGACCCATATATATATATATATATATATATATATATATATATATATATATATATATATATATATTATCTAAAATATATGACTACCTATCTATGTCAAACAGAGCTCCTCATTATCACTCTTCAAGAAAATCTTGATGATTGGATGGGTAATAGGAAATTCACCCCGGGGATCACTTCTGTGGTTCTGCTTGACAGGGGCACAGGAAAATAATTTTCTTGAGTGGTGAAAGCCAGGGTACCTTTTTGGCTAGGCTTGTATAGGCCCTAGGGCCAATAGCCTAGTACCTACCTATGAACCTATGAACCTAGATTTATATACACACAAATATGTATATATATATATATATATATATATATATATATATATATATATATATGTGTTTTTAAATATATATGTGTGTTTTATACATTTTTTATAAGTGCTTTTTACAAACAGCAGTGTATGTTTGTGTGCATTACTTCTCTCAGAAGGTCAGTGAGTTCAGGTTACACCCTATGATGTTAATTGTTACCACTTAATTTGTATCATGTTACTACTTGCATTTGTTAGAGGTTTTATAAATAGAATCACATTTTAGTTGTATTTATTAGCATCTGATGAAGCAAGTCTTCCTGCAAAGGCGCTTATGTTTTAACATTAAAACTTCAACTGAAACTGGAAACCTTTGTCATACCTGAGTTCTTCTGTTTTTTTATCATTGTTTGCTTTTGGACTTATTTAGAACTCAGGAATGTGTGTGTACTGGTGACTGTTTTAGCGGCCTTATTTTTAGTTTTGTTGGTTTATTGTTTTCCTGTTTCACATTGATTCCAGCTACAATAAGTTGTGCTTGGTTTACATGGGAGGTATGTCTTCTGCACTTTAAAATGGCTTCCACAAGCAGTACATTCATAGTTCTGATGATATCTTTGTGTTACTGTTAGAAAAAATATGTATTAGTAATATGCATGCTTTCGAGGTTTAAAAGGGTTAATACATTTATTCTGTTCACACTGCATGAATCTGCACAGCTATTAGAAACTTAACAAGAAGCATTCTATTTTCTGCTAATGTCAGCAAATAACAAGAAGTAATTCATTTCTACTAGCATCATGAGACTTAACAAAGAGTTATTGATTTTCTGCTTATGCCATGAGAAAGTACACAGCTGCTAGAAGCTTTGATAACAACTCAATGGATGCTTGAAAGTATAAACCATAGTCAGCATTACCTGTACCTAAGCTAGGAATGTACCTTGAATCTAGGCAAAATGTAACACATATATTACAACTGCACAACTGAAGAATTGAAAGTTTGTGGTGGGCTAAAATAAGCCCCAAAGCCAGGTTGTTTTTCTCAGATGTTTTGTAAATCAGCAGTTATTCTCAACTAGTCAGGAATTAGTCTAGTAACATTTTCTGTAAAACAATACAGAAAGCTGTGTCTAACTACGTCAGCAATAGAAGTAACATTCTGTGTGACATGGAAAGAACTGCATAAGAATGCCATACTAATCATTAATGTTCAGACAAACCATTCTGCCAGCATGCTTTGTCTCCTTGCTGCAAGTTAATAAAGGGTGCCTTGCTTGAACCTTACGTGAATTGGTCTTTGAAGTTTTTTCCTTTGACAGATTGGTCTTTCCGACCGGAACCCTCTCTTCACCTCGGATCAGATGGGCCAGGGCCCATACGGGGAAGAAACCAAATCGGTTCTTCTTATTTGAAAAGCCCTCCGACTGAATTGTCATTCAAAAGAGGCCAGCCACTTTCTGATCTGCGACTGAAGGACGGGTCTCCGCAAATCAGGTGATCAATCACGTAGGCTCAGGTAAGGTGAATCTACTTTTTCCTGTTTTCTGTTTTAGATCAGGGACCAGATTTGTATTGTTTTTCTCAGGACTGTATTTTTGCTTACAAGTCAGGGACAGAAAAGATTACTGTCTTGTCATAGATAAGGGGAAACAGAATAAGTAGGCAGTCATTCTGAAGAGACTATAACAAAATCCGTGATACTACGTTAAAAATAAGAGAAGTTACGTAACGATAAAAGGGTAGAACAAAATGGGTAATAATTGCACAAAAAGACCCCAAAATCCGCTGTTAACAGAAGATGCAAAATACATGCAGTCGCAGCGTGCCGACAATATTAAATATTATTCAAAATGGGTTAATAAATATGAATTTGACGGAAAATTAGAAAATTCCTCACTTATCAAACTTGTCAAACAGCTCAAAACCGATTCCAAAGGTTGGGTAAAAAAGCAACGTAAATTAGGAATTCCTCAGGCACACAGGTGGATTGAGGAAGTAAACCGTAGGGAAGAAAAGAACAAAAATTCAAAAGCAATGTTTTTAGATAAGGAGGACAATAACTTAGTAATAGCATCAGCACCTCCGCCTCCCTTACCGGAATATGAAGCAAGTGAACAGGTTAGTCCACACCCATGATATCCTGTGGTCACTGAAGAAAGAGGCATTATGAAAATAAAACTGTATATTAGATATCCCATCGGGACCAGGTCTCGAACAAGGGCAGGTAACTCAAATGAAGGCATTGAGTTATATCAAATGGTTATGAACTCACAATCTATGAGTGAAGAAGAAATATGCCCACTTATAGAAGTACCCAATCCTCAGGCAGGACTAAATAATCAGGACCCAACTATTTTAGTGTATATACCTTGGACTCCGGAAGATATCCGGAAAGCCACTGAGGGAATTCCCCATCCAAAACTTAATTTTAGAAAATTCTCAGAAGATTTGCAAGGAATGAGGCTGAGTTATAACCTAAACAGAGAAGAGGTAGAAAAAGTAGTTAGACAAATTGTGGGGCCAGATTGGCACATGATTACTGGCAACTGGAAACCCCGTGACGCTGCACAAAGATCCCTCCCACATAGCAGCACATAATTAGACAACAGAGTAAAAGGTCTTACAGACTCTGAAAAATGGAAGCCTAAGGCAGACTGGACTTGCATTAATCAATGCATCCAACAAGAAGGTGAAACTATTGACAGGTATTATGCCAGACTATTAGAATGTTTTAATAACCACTGTGGAATGCAGGTTCCTGAAGATCAAACACAAGATTCCCCATATGAACAGCAGTTAAAGAATGCATTTTTAAAGGGCAGTATTGCACCTATAAGCAGTTTTATTACAAAACACATGGTAGACCATCGTACAAGCAGGTTACAATCATTATTTGAATATGCTAGGCATGCCGAAAGGAATTTTAATAGCAAAAAGAAAAAGAAAAGCTCAAGTATTTTCTGTAGAAGATGGAGCAGAAGTTTATGTAGTACAGTCTGGGAAAAAGGGCAAGAAAAATGCACAGGGAAACAAACAATCTGATCAACGATCAGAGGACTTTGAAGGGTGAAAGAAAAGGGGTGAATGTTTTAAATGCGGTAAAAAGGGACACTTGGCAAAGGATTGCAGGAAAAATAAGAAGGCAACCACGGAAGACAAGGAGGGTGAGGACTGACTATATGGTAGTCAGGAATCACTAGAAGGGGTTAGCAAAGAAAGGACAAATGAGAATGTGATAGAGGAAGTAGAGGATGTGACAGAAGAGACAGAGGAAGTGCAAGAAGTTAGTGACAATGAAGACGATGAAATATTAGACCTAGCTTTATTGAGCTTGGAGCTCTATTTAGCAGACACGAAACCAGAAGTTACACTCTTGGTAGAAGGGAAGGAAGTCAAATTCTTGTGTGACTCAGGGGCATCACGAACCCTGATACATCCCTCCAAACTGCCAGAAAACATGGAGTCACCTGATTACATACTGGTAAAAGCAGCTAATGGACAGCTGTATCGGGAGCCCCTATCCCGTAACATTGCAATAACTGATCCAGTTTCAGGATTGACACAAAATAGCAAAATTGTTGTTTCTGCAAAATGCCCCATAAACCTCTTGGGCAGAGACCTCATGCAACTATTTGGTATAGCAGTAGTCCCAACCATGCAGAGTCTGGAAGCACAGCGACAAATTGATACCTTTGCAGTGCAATTGGAGGGTGAAATGTTTATTGGTACAGCCAGGACTTGGTTACAACTGGTCCAGGGATTGTGACCGAAGAATTAATGAATGTAGCCATCTGCAAGTTCCCCTCCCTTGACATTGATAAGCAACACCTGTTGCACTGTACCCTGTATTATTGTAACACACCAGGACCTGATAAGGAATATGAGCAAGAATTGTTTAAAAATCATGCAAACAGATTGATATTATGTAACCTGTACTTGGACACAGAAGGGAACAGTGTAGCCAGCTGTTCATTGCCCCAGGAGTTCTTTACACTTTATAAATCTAATCGATTACCACATGTTAGCTTAACCAAGAACAAAAATATAGAATGGGCAGACCTAGGAGAAAAAGTCACGAGATGGAGAAACAGACAGAATTAGAACTGTCAGAACAGGGAATACAAATACACAAGTTGAATTGGATAACTCAGACCCACCCAGCCGTGCACTTGCAGTCTAGCAAGGACAGCTGATTAGCACTCCTATTAAAGGAGGAAGAGAATGCCTTACAGAATATACCAGAGACTCTCTGGTCAACAAGAAAATCAGATGTAGGACTTTGACGTGATGGTAACTGGTCCCGCTGTACGAATAAGTCAGCATTTAGACCACAAAAAAGACAGTATCCCTTAAGAAAAGATGCAGAGGCAGGGATAAAGCCTATTATAGCAGCCTTACTTAAAGGAGGGATACTAGTAGAATCTCCCAATTCACCATGTAACACACCCTTATTTCCAGTTAAAAAAGCAAATGGCGTATGGTCCAAGATTTACAAGCTGTAAATGATGCAGTAATACCAAGGGCACCTACGGTGCCAGACCCACACACCCTGTTGAATGATTTAAAACCTCAACAGAAGTATTTTTCTGTGGTAGACATCAGCAATGTGTTCTTTTTGATACCGATACACCCTGATAGCCAGTATTGGTTTGCATTCACATTTCATGGGGAAAGGTATACATATACGCGACTACCACAGGGATATTGTGAAAGTCCAACAATATTCTCACAAGAAATGGCAAGCAACTTGGCGGGATTCACCCCACCAAGAGGCAGTCAGATTTTACTTTATGTTGATGACATCTTGCTGGCAGCCCCCACCCAGCAAGATTGTAGAGAAGCTACCATAGCGCTATTACGATTCTTAGCCACTGAAGGACATAAGGTAAATAAAAGTAAACTGCAGCTTTGGAAAAAACAAGTCAAATACCTGGGATATGTAATATCCAAGGAAGGTAGAACATTAGAGGAGGACAGAAAAGTAGCAATTTTGCAAGCACCAAAACCCACTACCAAGAAGGAAATTATGTCCTTCCTGGGTACAACTATTTTTTGCCGGAGCTGGATTCCAAACTATGCTTTGGAATCTGCACCTCTAACTGACCTTATATATAAGAAGCCTATGACAGCACAGGATTTATTACAATGGATACCAGAAGCACAATCTGCTTTCTGCAAACTGAAGCAGTTAATAGCATTCTCATTAGTTCTAGGATTACAAAACTACCATAAACGTTTTTTCCAAACTGTAGATTGTAAGCAAGGTTATATGACATCGGTGTTAATACAACAGCATGGGGATAAGCAACGCCCCATTGCTTACTATTCATCACAACTAGACCCAGTGGCACGGTCCTTACCCCACTGTGTACAAGCAGTAGTTGCAGCTGCAATGGCTGTACAGGCTTCGGCCTCAGTAGTCTTATTCCACCCTCTCACCTTGAGAGTGCCTCATGCAGTTGTGATTATTTTACTACAAGAAAAGGTGGCATATCTTTCCCCTGCTAGGCATCTTTCCTGTATGACTATATTGTAGAGCCAACCTCACATGACAATTGAGCGATGCATGACTTTGAACCCTTCTACTCTGCTCCCGACCCCTGCAGATGGCACACCACACTGCTGCCTGCAGATAATTGAGCAAGAGACACTACCTAGAAAAAAATCTCACGGATGTCCCCTTGGATGATGCCAAGGTGACATACTACGTGGATGGTTCATGCAAAAAGGGTCCTGCAGGACAGAACCTTGTAGGATATGCAGTAGTTTCTGACACTGAGATTATAGAAGCAAAACCTTTACCACACAATTTATCTGCACAGGCAGCAGAATTGATTGCATTGACACGGGCATGTACCTTAGCAAAGGGTAAATGTGTAAACATGTTTACTGACAGCCAGTACGCTTTTTCTACTGTACATGTTTTTGCTCAACAGTGGAAAAACCGAAGAATGATAACATCTACTGGCAAACCTATAAATCATGCACACTTTATTTTAGATCTTTTAGAATCTATTCAGTTACCTCAGAAAATAGCCATTTGTAAATGCACACCAAGCAACAAGATAGGATTTCAAGAGGTAATGAGAGAGCTGATACAGCTGCAAAACAGGCAGCTGCACAAGTATTTCTTTTAAATGAGGAACTACAACCCTCTGAGATTTTAGACTTAGAAATGTTAAAATTAATGCAGACACTCACTACGCAAGCTGAAAAACAAAGATGGGTAAAACGAGGAGCAATTCTCGAAAAGGGGATGTACATCTCTAAAGAAGGGAAACCAATACTACCATCTAATTTGTTTAGATATGCAGCTTTGTTGAGCCATGGGCAGTGCCATGTCTCAACAGGGGAGATGGTACAGCTGGTGAACCAGGTGTTCACAATGTACAGATTTACAAACTACTCTAAAAAAATTTGTTTGACGTGTCAAATTTGCAACAAACATCATGCACAAGGGGTGTTAAAGCCCAAGCAAGGGAGTTTCCCTACACCTCCATATCCGTTTCACACTATCTGTATGGATTTCATAGAATTGAACAAGTGTGAAAATAAGAAGTATTGTCTTGTCATTGTAGATATGTTTTCCAGATGGGTGGAAGCCTTTCCAACCAAATATCCAGATGCAGCGATGGTGGCAAAAGTACTTGTCAAAGAAATCATCCCTAGATTTGACATTTCGGAAAGAATCTACAGTGACAATGGTACACAATTTGTAAACCAAACCATACAGCAGTTAAGTAAGCATTTTGGTATTTCTTTAAAAAATTATTGTGCATACCATCCACAATCTGCAGGGCTAGTTGAAAGACATAATGGTATATTAAAAAACAAATTGAGAAAGTTAATAGCTGAGACAGGAAAGAATTGGTTGTATTGTTTGCCCCTGGCGCTGTTGAGCATGAGAACTGTTCTGACTGCAAAAGGATTGAGTCCTTTTGAAAAACTATTTGGAAGGGCTTATTATACACCCCAGTGGAAACTTCTCATGTCTTCAGACCAGGAAGCTGATTTTACACTAGCTGAATATATGAAGAAAGTCATGAATTCTAAACATCTATTGCAGTCAAATTCTGTTTCAGATAGAAAGCAAACTGACACATCAGAGATGGCAGTGAAACCCGGGGACTGGGTGTGAATAAAAGTTGTACAGAAGAAGAATTGGTCGTCACCAAGGTGGGAAGGCCCATACCAGGTGCTTCTTTCGACACCCACTGCAGTCAAGATAGCAGAGCGAGCTTTCTGGATCCACCTGATGCACTGCAAACTAGTTAAAAACTTTGAACTGGACAAAAATCTTACCTCTCCATCAGGGCCCTCAGCACAAAGTCTGGCTACAAAGGGGGGGTCAGATCAATAGGACTGATCCAGCTCAACTCCAGTGAAGAAATCGTCGGTACTGAAGGTCCTATTAGGTCAGAGAGTAAGATCACATGTCAAAAGCAAAAATGATGGAATCCAGAAAAATCCAAATACACCTACTCGGAAGAGTCGGAGAAAACAGGAATGCAGAACAACCGTTTCCTCAGAAGTATTGCATAATCATCCTGTTGACTGTACTAGTGACAATAATCTTTTTGTTGTGGCCATTCCTTTTCCCAGCCACACAAACTGAACTGCATAAGCGTGGAGAGTTGCACGTAGAGTGGCACCCAAACTTCAACACTTACCAGGCAATCAAATATGTGTATGCTGAGACCTTCAGTGTTTCGAATTGCTGGATTTGCACAGCTTTGCCAACAGCATACAGGGAGTTATTGTTAACTTCAGTCCCCCTAGGAGCCAACAAGACCTGGGAAAACTTAGTCTATGATACATCAGATGTCACATCACAAGATAAAGTACCACTGCACTTGTCTGTTCGACAGAAGGGGACTGTGTGTTTTTACAAAAAATATACAGTTCAGGTGGGTTGGAGCAATTGCAATGTGACTGTTCCCTATAGATGCTACAATAAAACTGACAAAACAGGTTCCTATTGCAACACAAGCTATGATTCATTTATTGAACTGATGCATAGGACAACTGATGAAGTAAAACATAATGCTGACCTCTATAAACAACTGATTATAGTTGACAAAAAATGTTTCATCCAGAGCCAGGACATAGTAAAGTTACTACCAAAGTAGAAGATTGCTACTTTGTATGTGGTAGGAAAGCATATAAGTGGTTACCTGAGAACTGGTCCAGCAGTTGTTATTTGGGGTACCTGGATCCGGCCATACGACACACAGCAGTTTTACCTCAGGGGAAAATTCGGAATGTTCGACAAGAAATCAAGAAGCCTGTCAACCCAGTGGGGCAAATCAATGTGGGCTGGAAAAACCATCATGCTGTGAGCTTAGGGAAAAATGGACCGTACACATATGGACTTGGGTGATACCATCATCTCATGGGCAGGTGTACTGCCAGCATATGGAGCAAAAAAATCAATCTGGGAAATGATAAATTTGTCTAAACTTCTCGAAATAATGAGCAATGCAACCTTTTCCACTCTAGAATTGGTGACTGATGAACTGACTGCCATGAGAACTGTAGTGCTTCAAAACCGCATGGCTCTTGACTTCACCCTAGCGGCGAGAGGAGTTACTTGTGCTTTAATCCAGGAGGAGTGCTGTTTGTATATTCCTGACCACAAACACAAGATAGACAATCACCTTGAGGTAATTCAGCAGGTGTCGGCTATGACCAAGCCAGGACCAAATCCATTGATGGACTTTTTCCAGAGATTGTTTGGGAGGTGGGGCAGTATCCTAATGAACATCCTGATTGCCATCTGTGTAGGAATGATCCTGTTGGTGGTATGTGTGTGCTGCTGCATCCCCTGCATGAAAAGACTGATCAAAGACTTTATAGACATGTCAGTTTCAGAAACCTTATACCAAGGTGCTGAACTTGAAGAATTGCTAAAAATTGAAAATGCTTTCATAAGTTTAAACTGAATGACTCTCTTAACTGCAAATCCTGAGTAGGAAGAGGTGAGTGGAAGAAAAAAAACTGTTTATGCTTATTTTTGAAAGTAGAATAAAAGTATTAAAAGGGGGGAAAATGTTAGAAAAATATGTATTAGTAATATGCATGCTTTTGAGGTTTAAAAGGGTTAATACATTTATTTTGTTCACACTGCATGAATCTGCACAGCTATTAGAAACTTAACAAGAAGCATTCTATTTTCTGCTAATGTCAGCAAATAACAAGAAGTAATTCATTTCTACTAGTGTCATGAGACTTAAAGAGTTATTGATTTTCTGCTTATGCCATGAGAAAGTACACAGCTGCTAGAAGCTTTGATAAGAACACAATGGATGCTTGAAAGTATAAACCGTAGTCAGCATTACTTGTACCTAAGCTGGGAATGTACCTTGAATCTAGGCAAAATGTAACACATATATTAGAACTGCACAATTGAAGAATTGAAAGTTTGTAGCGGGCTAAAATAAGCCCCAAAGCCAGGTTGATTTTCTCAGATGTTTTGTAAATCAGCAGTTATTCTCAACTAGTCAGCAATTAATTGGGCGGCACAGTGGTGCAGTGGTTAACATCGTCACCTCACAGTAAGAGGTTCTCCGGTTCGATTCTCGGCTGGGGTGCCTTCTGTGTGGAGTTTGCATGTTCTCCCTGGGTTCGCGTGGGTTTCCTCCGGGTACTCCGGTTTCCTCCCACATTCCAAAGACATGCATCTGGAGCATTTCTCCCCGGGCCTCCGCTGAAAACAGGCTCTGTGGAACCTAGTCGGACATTCCCGGTCAACAAATGTTAAATAAATAAATAAAATTAGTCTAGTAACAACTTCTGTAAAACAATACAGAAAGCTGTGTCTAACTACGTCAGCACTAGAAGTAACATTCTGTATGACATGGAAAGAACTGTATAAAAATGCCATACTAATTATTAATGTTCAGACAAACCATTCTGCCAGCATGCTTTGTCTCTTTGCTGCAAGTTAATAAAGGGAGCCTTGCTTTAACCTTTTGTGAATTGGTCTTTGAAGTTTTTTCCTTTGACAGTTACAGAAGAAAGCAGTAAACTGTGGATGTTTTTAACCTATCTTTGGTATTAAACACATTCTTTGACAAATTTTGAATTTGGTGGCTGATTTGCTGGTTGTTTTGTTGCTACTAGCTATTGTTTTCTTCCAGTACTGAAGCTGGAATATTGTTTCTTCCTTTGGTTTATTTTTTATATTGATAATAATATATTAAATGGTTTTTGAATAGTGTGGTTCATATGCAATTTAGAAAGTTTATGTTATATTAATTTTATGTTAATCAAGGTACTTGTGAAGTCCTTAGCACTTAATCACTTAAACAAAATTTGATGAATTGATGGCAAGTAATGACATTATGTTTACACTGGTGCTGGATTTATGGAGATGTCCTTTTACATGGCATCCCTATATTAACAGTTGTGACAATGGCAGATATCCAAAGAACCCCATTCTCATAGTCTGCAAAATCTGTTAATTCTTTCTGCTATATACTGATGAAGCAGCATTAGTATACATATATATATATATATATATATATATATATATATATATATGTGTGTGTGTGTGTGTGTGTGTGTGTGTGTATATGTGTATATCTATATACACACACACACACACACACACACACACACACACACCCACACCCACGCTGTGTTGAAAAAGTTTCCTGTGGCTACTGATCTGCATCTTACAATTTACACAAGACATGTGCTTTGTTTTTTGGTTGGCAGTTTAGAGCTGGTAGTCCATAACCTGACAAATACTAAACTTTTCTAAACTTTTTTGGAGTTTATTAACTTAGTAGTTGAGAAATATGGTGACTGTGAAAAAATAATGTAACAATTTCCAACTTGTCTGACTGAACTGGTGCTGTCCTATATGATCATGTGGTGACAGATTACCATGGGTGCAGTTGGGTAAACAACGAACAGATTAAGGAGTCAATAAAAAAGAATGTTGTAGATCTGAATTATCTAATTCAGTTTATAAGAAGTGATTTTGGATGCAGTGTTAGGCTGCCTACTTCCAACAACAACCCAGGGTGCAGCCATTGCCTGAGATCAGGCATGAGATATTTTTTTAGTGGACCACCTCTACATACCATGCCCAAACATTTTGGATTGTGGTGCACAGACTCCAATTAAATATTATAGTCATCATGCTCCTAAATAGAAAACTGTATAAAATACAGAAGGACAGGTACAGTATAATTCTCCTAGCTGCGATGTTACTTTTTGCAAGGCTATCATTCATTTTGTTGCACAGATGTAATACCATGAATTATTTGAACCATGCTCAAAGTAGAGGGTTTTCTTTTTTTTTTTTGCTTCTCATAAATTGCAGCAGTGCTATATACATAAACATTGCATGTGTCTTACTGATATTAATACTAAAATCCTTTGAAAGTGTTTTTTGCTCTGGTCTTACTTTAATATGGCAGAAGCAAATAACACTATGTTGACAGTGTTGCCTTAAAGAGCAATTCATTACACAATGTATCGCAGGAAGAAACACATTAATATTGGTACAAATGTATAGCTATAGATTGATTTTGAGCATTCTCTCATAATTTCATCTGCCATATATGCTTCCAGTGCCATAGGTTGCTAGGAAACAAGGCAGGGATTGATTAGCATGCATGCACATCCTTCAGAGCTCTCAACTAAAATCAAGAAATCTTGAAGATGAACACATAGAAAGTTGCAACACAATAATATTTTCCCTTTATAGAATGGTGTTATACTCTTAAAGCTCTACAAAATATGAAATCATTTCTCTCTGTTCTCATTTTAATGTGACTTAATGTTCAACATTTCTGTTACATGCAGATGTACACATGCACACACACACACACACACACACACACGCGCACACACACATATAAATAAAAAACAAGTATGCAAAGTACTGTGCTATTGGATATATACATACTGAAGATATTAGGGACTGGAGTCGTGAGCATTAAATGCATGGCACAGGGCATCTTGCATTAACAGTTGTAACTGAGTTAAGCTGCTGGTACTAAGACATAGTTCATATCCATAGTAAGCACCTCTTCTGTACCGGGGCTTCATGGGTACTACACCTTCAGACCTATCGTTAACTGTGAAGAGTTTTCGTTGTTCATCATGAATAGTATCCCTTTAAAATGGTTATCATGAGACTACCCGTCCCCACCCCCAGTATCCCTTTAAAATGGTTATCATGAGACTACCCGTCCCCACCCCCAGTATCCCTTTAAAATGGTTATCATGAGACTACCCGTCCCCACCCCCAGTGAGTTCACTGAACTTCAGGTCATCTTAAGGAAATTGAATGCCCAGCTAACAGCCTGCTTTTGATTACCCTACATGGCTCCAGACAACCACAATAAATTACTGGCATTTTTAGTCATAGTCCCCATAAGCAAGGGCACTTTAATCCCTGGTGACTTCAAATACCCTTTCACTGATTGTGACACCTACACTTCCAATATTGGGTATGATTTGATTCTTTGAACAGGCTGTCCACAAACCCAGCAGGATCATAAATATTCTTGAACTGGTACTCATAAGGTTGCCCCTGACTGCTCCACTCCCATGGTCAGTCCCATATTATTAAAGTACCTTTTAATTCAGAACATTCACATGCTTGGTAACCAGTACCTTTCTTGTTAGAGATTTCAAAAAAGCAAACCTCATAGAACGGTATAATTAAATCACTAAATCTGCCCATATAAACTCTGTGGCTAATTCCCAATTATGAAGTAAGTTATACTAATGATTTTTAAGTTCATTTAGATAAATACATTGACCTAGCAATCCCTTCCAAAATAAAATATGGTGGTAAATCAAAAATAAGCCATCTTGGTAGTTTACCGATATAAATAAACTGTATAACAGAAGGAAGAAATTCCTTAAACTGTTTTGTAGCATCATTGCTCCACAGCAACAGAATTGTTACCAACCTCACTAGGTAAAACTACATAAAGAACATAAACAATGACCCAGAATGTGAGAATGGCCCCTCCATTAGTGGGGGGAATAAAGTAATCCAAGCAAATCTCGCTAACCCTCCTATGGAGGGTTGTTCTAAGAGGAAAGTTTCTTCTTCAACCTCCCTTGGTTAGTTAGGTGGTCAGATGCCCATCAGTCCAGTATCACTGTAAGATGGAGTGGTCTCTGTAGGAGAAATTTTTAAAAAGGGGTCTATGTTGTCCATTATTCATCCTATCTGGTTATCTTCACTAGGTAACTGAAGGTAATTATAAAGACAAACAAGGCATCATGCAAATTAAGATGAGTAACATAGTTCATGATGCATTGCAGTTTCTAAGCTGTAGTCAATTAAGAGTGAGATGCAAAAGTGTCCTCCTCCTCTTCTCATACTGGCCCCCCAGCTCAGTTTTACTTTCTGCCAGCCACATATGGGGTGGGGGGACAAATGGTGTGTATATGTACATTTCCTCTTGAATCTTCTACTGAAGTAGTGTTATTGTTTGCATTACTTCCTGCCTAACCCTCAATTGTCTGTATCTAAACATACTGTATTATATCCTTATTCCTGTATTTAGTGATACTTCCTGCCTGACCATCAGTTGTTTGCATGTAAACATACTGTATTATATCCTTATTCCTGTATTTAGTGATACTTCCTGCCTGACCATCAGTTGTTTGCATGTAAACATACTGTATTATACCCTTACCACTCTTGTATTATCTGTTGCTCACAAACATTTTAAACTATTACTTTACTCAGTCTCTGTATAACTACCTGTTATATTTTTATTTTTTCTGTAAATTTAAATATATACTGTGTAGCTTTTTTCCCCGGGCCTCCATTGAAAAAGGGCTCACCTTGGCCCAATGGACTTTCCCGGTTAACAAACTTCAAAAAATAATAAATAAATAAATTAACTGTTAACACTGTTTATTTTGTGTTGCCACATTGTTACTAATGAAAAATGATCTGATTAAAAGCTCTTACAGTTAGCAGAGAGGACTAAAGCTCTGGCTTATTAATAAGCTGCTGCCTATGCCTATGATACAGGGTTTGAATTTCTTCACCTTCATTTACCTACTGCATGGCCTTGAGAAAGTCAGTTAAACTGACATTGCTTTGGGGCAATTGATAATTTCAGCTAGGCTCCTTAATGGTCTCCTGGACTTCTATGTAGCACTTGTATGGCAGTTACTGCAGAGCACTAAAGCTCTCACTAGTTAATGAGCTCCTCTCTCTGCCAAGGGTACACAGTTTGAGACTTTAAACATTCTTCTGTCTACTGTGTGACCTTGAGCAAGTCAGTTAATTAGACAGTGCACTGGGGCAATTGGGCTACATTCCTTAATGGTACCCTGGATTGCATGCCTTGTAACTACATATAAACCACTAAAAAATGAAGCAAATGATAACTACAAGGCATTTTTCAGTTATGTCAGAAAACAAGTAATACGCAGCTCATTAACAAGTCATAGTTTTGATCCTCTGTGCTAACTGCCAGTAACAAGTAATGAGGTTCACTTACTCTGAATATTTCAGAATCTCATCACCTACTCATGGCATAGTGCTATTCCTTATGCTTATGGCACCGGTGAGGCTTTTTATGACAGTTAAGCATATTTTGTATCTCAATTTAATATCATACCAGCGACAGATCTAAATTTTACATTTTAAGTGTTGGTGCCAGATGGTGAAGACCCTCTAAAATGGTACTCAGTGCATTTTAAAATCTGATCCAGAGATAAATGATAGACAGGACTAGACTTCCTCGAGTCATAGATTGAATAAAATACGACTATCTTTATTAATTACACCTATGTGGCAGCATAAATCTATGCGTTAAGGGCTTACTCCATCATCCATCCTATCTGGCTAATCTCTAAACTCTGTACCGCACAAGCAAAATGCAGAAACACAAAATTATTTGGAAAAGGAAGGGCATACGACACTGGAGGACTTGGCAGGCTATAAAGGCTGGAAAGTTTTTCATGGTGATAATATACCCTCAGAAAGTGGACAAATATGCAATATCATCTAATCTGCAGTAGCAGATAGCAGGAGAGCCTATATTTTGGGTAGATGGGCTGGATATCATTATTTGGGCTGGTTATCGGGATGCTGTAACAGGGAACTACATTAACTGTCAGGAGAATAACAATCTTAGAGGAGCTAAAATAATGCACTTTTGGCAATGCATCCAGCTCAGTGATGATACCCGTCAAAAAACTAGGCCAACCAACAACATTACCAGCGAGACTGGACATCCCTTCAAAACATGTAGCGACACTAACTGTCAGAGTTAATAACACATTGTTTTTGTGGCATATGATGCATAAGAAGATGGCAACCATGCATAGGGGACAATGGCAGGGTAAAACTGAGTAAAATGATTTGCGTACATTTTATAAGCAATACTTTCTAACTTCCAGGTTGCCTGTTTGATAACACATGATAAATTTAAGTTTTTATACAAATGGCATCACCCACCTGCATAGATAACATCTATGTTAATTAATGTAAAACAAAGGTTCATGCAAGATATGCCCTCAACCCCAAGCAGATTACTTTTGTATCTTATGGTCATGCCTGCTGAAAGAACATTATTGGAGTCAATTCATTGAGGCAGCTAAATGGGCAACCCACTCAAATTGTACTTGGTCTGACCCAACCAGAGTTTTAGTTATTTAGAAACCATAACAAAATGACCTGAAATCCAGATATGTTAAAATGGCCAAGTTCCTGAGTGGTGTGACTTGTGCTTTTATGTTCAAATTCTGGAAAAACTGTCTGCAGGACACCATTAAGTCAGTTTAGGTGATTCAGTTGGCACACTGCTGCAACAGTTAATGTTGTCACCTTGCATCAAGAAGTTCTCCAATTCACTTGTCTGTACCTTGTGTGTGGAGTTTGCATGTCCTCCCTGTATTAGCATGGGTTTTGTCCAGGTACTCCGGTTTCCTCCCACATTCCAAAGACGTGTCTGGAGCATTTCTTCCCAGGTCTCAGCTGAAAATAGGCTCTGTCCTAGTCAGCCTTTCCTGGTCAACAAATGCTAAATAAATAAATAAAATAAAGTTTCCACATCTGAATACTAACTTTGGACCTACATAAGAAGACACAATACTGGATCAACTTTCAAGACTGTTTTAGTACTATTTAGACCATGACGTGTGAAATGTTTCCATCTTGGCTAATGTGTTACAATAACTGGAGTATGAAAAGCTTAGCAGTCGTATTATTTAATACTGTTGTAAACAGACTTCTTTTTCTGTCTTTCTTGTTTCTATTTGATTACAGCTACTTTTCTGATTCACTTAATCAAGTTTTACTTGTAATCATATAAAACAGTTTCAAAGATGAATGTTTTGAAAGGTCATTCTCATTAGTTTCTAGCAAAAGTTTGGTTAAAAATACACATATATATATATATATATATATATATATATATATATATATATATATATATATACATATGTGTGTGTGTGTGTGTGTGTGTGTGTGTGTGTGTATATATATATATCTATACATATATATATATATATATATATATATATATATATATATGTATGTATGTGTGTGTGTGTGTGTGTCCTCCCACTTTCCTCTCACATTTTCTCCACATGGTAGGTGTGGGGTGTGTGGTGGATTGGACACTTTGGATTGGGGTGAGCCAGCGTATGTGTGTGAGTAAGTGGTGTGAATGAACTATCATGGCAGGGATAACCACCCAGTTTTGAAAACCTTGGCTTGAGATAATTGTAACAGCTGAAGTGACACCCTGAACCCATGTGCAGAAATGGGAAAAGGGGATGAGAATGGATGGATGTGTATGTATATATATATATATATATAGGAAACAAGTTAGAAAGTTCAAAACAGCCAACAAAAGCAAACCCAAAGGGGTACGCAAAAGTATTTTTAATGTATAAAATACAGAACACAAATGTATTCATATTTAAAATCTCGTACAATGGGCGCATGTGTTCTCAAACTAAAAAGCTGCTTGAGATAAACAAACAGTGTTCTTTTATTTTATGTACTCATTTTACTTTATTAATGCAGTTTAGATAATTGTCATTTAGTATTACGGCTTATCTAGATTTGTTTACTTTTGTTTATCTATTATACATCATATATACAGATACAATTAATGGAATTTGTGCTTACACCTGGAGTACTTGTTGTACCACAGGTGTATAATTTTTTATTGCGTGCTGCCTGTGCTTTATGTTCCTTTATTTTAGGAAAGGTTTACAAAGACCTTTTAATGTTTTTATTAGTGGTGTCTTACTTGATGTATTACTCGTGAGATTTAGTACTGATTGGTTAGTACTTTTTGGTGCCCATTGTACGAGATTGTAAATGTGAATACATTTTTGTTCTGTATTTTATTCTGATAAAGTTGCTCGAGTAGGGCGACGAAAATGCTGCTTGGTTTTAATAAAATTTGGATACGTTAAAAATACTTTTGCGTACCCCTTTGGGTTTGCTTTTGTTGGCTGTTTGAACTCTCCAACTTGTTTCCTGCAGTAGTTTTTCATTTGTACTGCTTTGGTGTATATATATATATATATATATCTATATATATATATATATATATATATATATATATATATATATATATATATCTTTGTATTTGCATGTAGAATATTTACTGAAATAGCTTATCATTAAAACAATTTGAGATAATTTTGAAAAGAAAGTAGAGAAACTAGAAAGAATTAAATGCTAATGTAATAAAGTGTTGTATCCCACCTAACTATATTTACACTGGACTTGGTTGTGGACCGATATATGACATAAGTGATCTTAATATGCATTGGAAGAAAAATACATTGGGCCTGTATTTCAGTGGTCCTACTTGTAAGTTACGCATGATAGAATCAGAGGTTGTTTATGTCTGACTATTAGTAATGACTATCACCCCCATTCTAAAACAATTTATACTAAGGATAAGGTGACACCTAGAGCTTATGAGTTTTCCTTTAACTCTTCTGATTATGCAAAATGGTCCATAAGGATCTTTGTTTTGCATACGCAAATGAGGAATTGTGATAATCATTATGGGTATTATTAGTGGAAGCATGCCTATACCTATTTCTACAAGAATCTGTGGGAACACTGCCCCAAATGTTGGAAGAAGTATCATAGAACAAGTATTAATTAGTCAGGAATGCCTGCATTGTCATATGTGGTCCCCATACATGGACTCACAAAAAAATGTGTAACCTGCCATCCACTATGTTAATAGTCTGCCTGATGTATAAGAAAACGAATCAATGCATACTTCAGAAAATTACAGAGTAGTGTGCTTGTATACATGCACATGCAGGCGTGTAGGTTTGTTGACATCATGTCCTAAGTTGAGTATTTTACTGTACCTATGAAATTTAAAGAACTATCTTTTTTTGGCTGGATGCTTTATTTTTCTTACTTTGGAGAAGTATTCTTTATTCCTGCTTTCTATAACTTTATGGATGTTAATAATATTGAATAATTATCAGTATGTAATCCTCACTTTTGTATCATTCTGTGGATGTCTCATCAAGGATGATGTTCTATATTTCTCTTCAACTCTTTTCAACTCTCTCAACTCAGGGTCTACTGTAGTAATGTTTACATTATTAGCCCTTTTTCTTTCTGTGTCAGCTTTCTCTTATGTATATCCATTTGTAGGTTCTTTCCCTGCTTTTGTAACTTTGTTTTTTATTGGAGTCATATAATATTGATAAGGCATTCCTTATGCAACTATTTATGGTGATGTTGATATGTAAACTGTTTACAGGGTGAGAGTTATCAATATAGCATCTCATATATTTGCATCATGTGGTAAGTCCTCAGAATAACTCTTCTGCAAAGTAGCTGTAGTCTGGGATGTGTCAATACTGCAGCTATTGTAACAGGATCAACCTATCAGTTCCACTGTTACACATATCCATCACACTCCATTCTAGATTCCTTTTTAGTCATAATACCACTTCTTCTTTCATTTCATTGAATATAATCTGATTCCAATAATCTTACAACCCTTCCTTTAAATTCCCTACCTTTCAACAGGATAACAAATCTTCTTCAGGAATATAATGCCTTATGCCACAGTCATCCTTCCTGGCAATCTTTTCCTCTGTATCAGTTCATTCAACATTCCTATATTCTGCATTGCTATCATGGCCACCTTTCTTTTACTCCTCCACCCTTACCCCTTTCCCTTCCATTAAATCTGCCCCAGAGTGATCTCTGCAGTCAGGGGCATTGTGCCGTTAATTAGTTCCATTTAAAGTAAAAGTAATATTTCATTATTTACTCATGTGTTCCTGAGTTCTTGTAGTTTAGAAGCACATCAGCAGATAAGGGGAGTCAGTGTGGTCAGAAGCATTTACATGGTTTTAATCCTCTGACTTATACAGCTGGGATCAGTGTGGTGAGAGGCAGTACATTAATGGTAGGTACACGATTCTGATGCATTATCTCAAAATGTTTTATTAATTTATATTTGTTTAATGGGATAGTGCACTCACCCAATACATCATTTACCAGCAAATCCCAAGAGAATAGCACCACATAAGAAATAATTAAAACATATTTAGAGATACAAGGATATGCTAAAAAACATACATATTTCCTGATGCAAAAATATGTTACAACATTTAGTTCAAGAAGCAATTTGCAATGTCAGAAAATGGAACAGAAAATGGAATTATGCTTAGCAGACCTTTTTGGATAAGATGCAGCCATAATGACTGAGATGGCTTATGCTACAGGGATAGCAGTATATCATTATATAAAAAAGACCGAAGGCATTAGAAGAAGCAAGTGAGAAAAGTAGACATAAACTGTAGTTCTGATCCTGAACTTCTGTATGACGGACCACTGTGGTCAGACACAATACATTCATTTTAGGTACATGGTTTGGCCGTGTAACTTATGTAGCTGGGACCACTGTGGTCAGACACAATACATTAATTTTAGGTACATGGTTTGGACCATGTAACTTATGTAGTTGGGATCACTGTGTTCAGATGCAATACATTAATGGTAGGTACATGGATCAGACCGTGTAACTTATGTAGTTGAGATCAGTGTGGTCAGAGGCAGTACATTAATAGTAGGTACATGGTTCTGATTCTCTATCTTATGTAGATGGGGTCATTCTCTTTGCCTTTTGTTTAATGTCTTTGAATGCCATGGAATGTTTGGGGGTGGCATTTGTTCTGCAATGAGGTAAGACTGGGTACAGGTCCTTACCTCATCATGCTTTGCTTACGACTAACTTAAGGCTTTGATGCACCATAGAATGTCCTAGCAACCATAACTCTTGGCACACAATATTTATAAATATCACCCAAGTCTGTGTTGCTGTTGCTAAAAGTCAATAACCAATGCGTCTCTAGCTTCTATAATAGCTTGTGCAGTTATAAGGAACATTTGTATAACAAATAGCGAATTTGTCAGAGCTAGCATGAAGGCGTGCTACACACAGATTGTTTTCAGGCATTTTACCTAAGCTACTTGCAATACGTCAAGTTTCTGGGTCATAAGCTTCCATTTTTAGATAGGTTTCTTTCTAAGAAGAGAATACCAAGGAGGTAAAGAGTAATTTTTTTTTGCAAAGAATTATACTTTTGCACTACTAAACAGAGTATATTTTTTGGAAAGAATTAAACTTTTGTACATCTAAACACAGAAACAATTCACAAAGTCTTCACTTTTGCTGATGCATTTCTTCATTTGTGGCATATATTTTCTCACTTATGGCAATATGTAATTTCTGAAGGCTTAATGAATGATAAACATAAGTAGTATATGCGCTGCATGGGCAAGAGATCTGTATTGTAAATTGATTTGCTACAAGTTCTTTGTACTGCAAGACATGTTAATTACTGATCCTAGGGCGTTATTGTTATATATTCCACATCTAACACCTAGTTACAGTAGCATATCTAGATTTCTCACTTTCACTGAAATTCTCCTTTTGTATTCCATCACTATGGATACATCAGTAGCACAAGGACATAGTACTGTGATACCAGAAATGGATCTGTAGGGCTTACTGCTAGTATCTGTTATCTCTATTAGCAATCCCAAAATACAGTTCTAACACAGAACATTTAAAAGAGCAGTCTTGCATGGCATACTGACAGTTTGGTGTATACTTGTCTTACATTTAAAATAAATATTCTTAGCTTTAAACAAAACATTAACTATGGAAAATAATGAAGGAAAATGCATATGTATGTATAGATGAGGTGAAAGAGAAGGAGGGAGAAGGCCGCTTTTAAACAAGGTTTAACAACTAGACAGGCTGTTTAAATCAGGTAAGTAAGATCTGCACACCTTTTGACTTTCCCAGTTACGAGGACTTTCCTCACCCTGTCCCACATAACTACTTGGTCCCACCTTCATCCCTCATAGTAAAGGTATTGCCTAAACATGGAAAAATGGTAGTACCTGTACACTTAATATTCTTATCAAACCACGATACTTTGCCAGAGATGGCCTGCACCTGTCGCCCTTGGGATTCTGGATACTGGCTAAGGCTCTTGCCACCCCTATACTGACTTTTTTAGGCAAGGTTCAAATGACAAATTCACCACCATAACTGGTACAAGTAAGCAAAATATGAGGGTAATGCTACTCAATGCTAGAAGTCTAAACCTCAAAATGCACTCACTCAAGGCAATCCTTAAAATGGAGAACATCGAAATCTGTGCAGTGACAGAGACCTGGTTCAAGGCTCCTGAGAGCATCCTTGCATTACCAGATTATAATTCATACCACACCTTTCGGCCACCTAACCTGGGCCAAAACACTAAAGATGGAGGTGTGTCCATATTCATTAAGGAAATCCACACCTCCAGGCTAGTTGCTCAGCATAATGCATCCGAGACTATCCAAGTGCAACTAACTCTGGGCAAGACTGCAATCCAAATTGTAGATTGCTGCAGATCCCCCACCATGCCCCAGGATTCTCACACCTCATTTCTTGAAACACTGGAAAATATTAGGGTACAACCTAACACCCTAATAATGGACAATTTCAACTACCCCACCATTAACTGGGAAAACTACTCATGTACCAACTCTTGGGCTTAATGTTCATAGGTTCATAGGTTCATAGGTTGGTACTAGGCTATCAGCCCTAGGGCCTATACAAGCCTAGCCATAACAATTTCCTGGCTATTTCTTCCCACATTATTTACTTTCCTGTTTTCTGGAACTCATAAATTCCAACACTTGGACCAACTTATCCACACCCCCCACCAGAGGCAGCAATATCCTAGACCTGGTCATTAGCAACATTGGCAACTGGTGTTCCACACCAGAGGTCAATTCCTCACTGGACAGATCCGACCACAAGCTAATTACCCTAAGACATCCAAATCCCGCACCCACCCCCCATTAGGGAAACCACCGTAAAAAAATTCTCCAAAGCCAACTTCACAATTTTTAAGACAGAAGTGGCAAACTTCACGACACCCATACTGACAGACAATAGATGTACAACTGATGAATCCTACACAAATGCACCTTATAAACATTTACACGGGTGCATGGATCATGCAATCCCTAACAGAACCAAGATGCTATCCTCCAAAAAAAGGAAAGCCAATCTGGTGGTCCCCTGCCATAAACAAACTTTACAACAGAAGAAAGAAACTGCTTCAAAAAAGAGTAAAACCCCATGATTGGATGAACTCCCTGGTCAGCTTCAGTAAGAAGCTGAAATCCCTCATAAAATCCTCCAAAGCTAGTTACGAAAACAAAATTACCACTGATTCTAAAGACAACAACAAAGCATTCTATAGCTATGTCAAGAATCTCAATGGCAACACTCAGATCTGCTCTGAGTTACAGCATAATTGCACTAAATATACAGAACCAACTAATATTGCCAACACCCTGGCAGATAGGTTAACTTCTAACTTTACCCTTCTCTCACCACCTAAAGGGCCCATCTCTATACCAGAAGAATGCAAAGTTCATGTAATTATGGCTGCCCAGGTAAAAACCACACTCTCCAAATCCAAGAACACAGCATCCATGGGACCTGACAACATCCCCGGCTGCATTCTACATGAATTACAGAATGAACTGGCACCCCACCTAAGCACCATGTTCAATCATAGCCTCACCTCAGGCTTTGTGCCTACTGAATGGCGCACAGCAACGGTTATCACACTCCACAAAGGGGGAGCCACCACAGTCCCAGGGAACTACCACCCCATTAGCCTAATGAGCCTCTTCTGCAAGACCATGGAACGTATCATCATGAAACTTATAAACAAAGACATTGGTAATCTCCAAACTCTGGACCCCACCCAGTTTGGATTTGTAAATGGCAGATCATGTCTCCTAAACCTGATAGACTTCTTTGAAGCAGTCACCAAAGCTGTACACGAGAATAAGGTGGTTCGCAAGGCCTATCTAGATCTTGTCAAGGCTTTTGACACCATCCCCCACTCTGAAATTATAGATAAACTCACTAAACTAGGCATAAATCTCTGTGTCACAGCATGGGTTGCCAACTGGTTCAGTGATAGAACCCACACTGTGAACGTAGCAGACTCCAAATCTGACTTCAGACCAGTGACAAGTGGAGTACCACAGGGTTCAGTCCTGGGTACTCACCTGTTTAGCATCTACTTCTCTGATGTACAGGCTAACACAGATGGTCTTTGGTTAATGAAGTTCGCAGATGACTGCAAACTAGGAGGCCATAATCAAAACTCCTAATGATGTGGATATCCTACAAAAGGGCCTCACTGTGACAGATGCCTGGTGTCACTGTCATGGCCTCAAGCTCAATGCCAAAAAGTGCATTGCCATCTGCTTTGGTAAAAACTCTATACCCATGAACTACCACATAGGTGGTAGTCTACTTAACACCTAAAGTGTGATAAGAGACCTTTGGACACAGGTGGACAGTAGTCTCTCCTTTGATAATCACATCACCACAGTAGTCAGGAAATCCTTCTATGTGGCACACCTCATCACAAAAGGTTTCTCATCCAGGAAAGAAGAGGTCATTGTTCCCCTCTACTCATCATTCATTAGACTCATTGTAGAGTATAATGCCCCTTTTGGTTTGTACCTCACAAGACATCCACAACAACTGGAAAGGCTGCAGAAATACCTCACAAAGAGGATTACTGGCCTCAAACAGATGCCCTACGCAGACCATCTCAAAAAACTCCAGCTTTACTCTGTCGCATATCACCTACTCAGAGGTGATCTCTGCCTAACATTCAAAGCTATGCCAAACCCAGAGCTGTTGGACATGCTCCACTTAAAGAAATCCCAATCCCTGTGAACTACACGCTCTAGGGACCTAAACCTTGTCAGCACTATAAACAGAACATGCTGGAGGGATTGATTCTTGTCCCAGAGATTTCCCATACCCTGGAACAAACTACCTATCTATATCAAACAAAGCTCATTAGCACTCTTCAAGAAAAATCTTCATGATTGGATGGGAAATAGGAAATTCACCCTGGGGATCACCTCTGGGGCTCTGCTCGACAGGGGCACAGGAAAATAATTTTCTTGGGTGGGGAAAGCAAGGGTACCTTTTTGGCTAGGCTTATATAGGCCCTAAGGCCAATATTCTAGTACCTACCTATGAACATATGAACCTATAAGAAATGTCACATATCTGATGCTAATTACATTTAACTATTTTCTGAGTTTGCTTAGAGACTGCTTTGTCTCAGCCTTCCCAGCAACTTCATCATCTTCTCATTATGTCCCATTTTAGGCTCACCCAAACACTAGCTGTGCTGCTTCTAACAGCTTCTTAACCCTCAATAGGAGACCTCAGGTACTCTAGGAATATTACAGGTCAATATAATGACTCCATATATTTGAAATACCATATTAAATATATACAGCTTCAAGCCATATGAATCAAATTTGATTTGTCAGAAGCCCTAGTTATCATCAAGCACAGAAAAAATGTTTAGCTTAAGGCATCAAAAACACAGATGTTTTGAAGGGGGTAGTGCTGCATTACAACTGTTTAATTCATGTCATGCACATCAGTGCATATTCTAGTCTTGTCTGCTTCAAATTCTGTTACCATACAGCTCATTAATGAAGGTGGCTAGGTTTGTTTTGCAAACACTTTCAAATTCTCCATAAGTTTCAGTTAAATATCAGTTCTTTGCCTTAATGTAATTTAAACTCTCACTGATGCATGCATATTGGGTAACCAGTGTGTGTGTGTGTTTGAGGGGCTAAGTTTTTGGTGTGGAATATAGATTATATATTTAAAAAAAAAGGAAAACCAAGTAAAGTTGAATAGAATATTTAAATGTACAACTGCTTTGCATGGCTGTTGAAGGTCTTAATGATAAAGATGGTGAGTATGTATGAAAAACACAGTACAGATCAGTGACTAGGTTTAAGCTTGTCATCTGGGTTGAGGTTTTGCTGCTTTGTTATATAAAAAAGAAAGTGTGTAGAGGAGCAGCATGGCCCTCTACCTTCCACCATTCAGCTTAAAAGTCAGACAGAAGGAAACACTTACTAACAGCTTATTTACTTTCGCTAAAGACAGGTAAGCAAAAGGGTATTGTAAAGGTTGGTTAGCAGGTGAAGACTGGGGGATAAGGTTACTTAATGGGGCTGTTTTGTTATAGGTAATGTTAAGTATTAAGTCATTTAATAGATGCATTTTTTTTCTCCTTTGCTGGACAGCATCCTTGGAAGACCTAAAGAAGAGGTGGTAAAAAATCAAGTTGCATGAAGCAAACTTCTTTCAACAAACAACTGCCAAAGCAGAAGCCAGAGATGAGACATCCAGAATCCACTGGCCCATTGTTGTATCACCCCAGAAGGCGGCAGTTGCAAAACTCAGGAGTTGTTGAGGAAGGGACTCCAATCAAGCCTCAGCCAGCTGCAGATAGTGGATCGGTTATGAATGGAAGAGGGAACGTGAATGGTAAGAATCTGATGGAAGGGTATTTGAGGGGCTTGTTGGATAATCTTGAAGTAGAAGACAGTGTGCAGTTACAACAACTATTGAGTGATGGGGAAGAGCCAGGGATATTAGCAGTCCTAGGGCTTCAGCCTGGAGACACTGCAAGTTATGGGGCAGTAGAACCCATAGATAGTTTTGTTTCATTTATTACTGAATCTAGTAGGCAATGGAAGGGACATGCAGGTGTCTCTTCAAGTTCAGGGCTTGATCAAGGAGAGTTGTTGAGGGAGCTTTGGGGATCAGAGGGTTTTCATTATGTTGCACATTTTTCTCTCTATTAAGAATATATAGTGGGGCAAGTTTGTGGATTTATTTGATTTATGGGACACAGATGCAGTGCAGTGGATGGCACAGATAACATCACCTGCTATAAAGGATCTGGCAGTGGCTTTAGCTGCAGTGGGTAAGCAGAGGTAAGTAAGGTTTCAGGCCAGACTGTGAGATAACTTGGTCATGGGCTTTGTTTATTTCATGGCTGTAGTGAATGAGAAGCAGCCAGACCAGGCAGTGCCTTTGCTAGCTTATTTTGTGACGATAAGGGAGGCATACAGGTAGAGAAGTGTCAATGCATGGATGTGATATGAAAAGAAATTTAGAAAATTGAAAGAGATGGATAGCTGTCTCAAGTGGTATTACAGGCAGGCCAGGAAGCTATGGTAGATATAATATATGGTTTTCAAGAGGCAAGAAAAGAAGGCAGGTTTAAGTGTGTGTTTGTTTTGCTGGGGCTTGAATGCCCATAAGTGTATGTTACCAGTGTATAGATTTACTCATGCTTATTCCTACTGTGGGGGGATACTGGTGTAAGATTTTGAAAAGGGAAAGAAGAAGGAGGTGTAGGTGTGTGTGTGTTAGTAGCTGTAGGTGGGGGGGTGGGAGTACAGACTACATGGTCAGTGGGAGGAGTTTAGAGATTAGTAGAGCAATTAGGAGACTTTATCCCTTTCATGGCAGAGCCAAGAGACCATATAACCCTAATTAGGGTGACCAAGCTTATGGCTCATTTGATGAATTATCCAGACCAGGGAGTGGCAGGGGAACTGGTTGAGGGATTCATGAAGGGTTTTTCCATTGAGTAAAGAGTGGAAGGGGACAATAGCACATGTCAGAACAGGAAGTTGTTGAAACGCAGAGAGAAGGTGGTGCAGTATTTGTTAGTAAGAGGTGTTGAAAAGGGAAGGATTTTGGGCCACTTTGATGAGCCTCCATTTGATGTGTCTAGGATAGGACTGCTGGGTTAGTGCCTGAATAAAAGCTGAGAGAATTTCAATTAATTCATCATTTGTCCTTTCCAGCAGGTGAGTCATTGCATGATTACACAGATAGTTTGACCAAGGTCCAGTTTTCATCCTTGGATGGTGTGGTGTGGCTGTCACATCTTTTATTGACCCATGGATAGTCAAACTGAATTCTAAGTCAACTTTTCACTTGTTACCAATCTGACATCAAAACTGGCTTTGTAAAGGAATGTGTGTTTTGAGAAGGCAATCCAGTTGACTGTGCTGCCTTTGTTCTACTTCTGAAAAGTTTAGCATGGTGTTGTAGTGGATTTGGAAACAAGGTAATCTAGTGGGGAGCTGATACATTATTTGGATGACTTTTTGGTGTGTCAGGGGAGAATGGCTGTGCTAGCTGCATTGCATAGTTTTTTGGGGGTATTTTTGAACAGCTGGATATTCCATTAGTTCATAAAAAATAGGAGGGGGCAGCAAAGGTGCTTGTTTTTCTGGACCTTTAGGTGGATGCTGGAAAGGGGCTCTTTAGAATTCTGCAAGACAAGGTGAGTAGATTATAGAACAAGATTTAGACATAGCTAGGAGATCTGAAAGTGCTAATTGCTGATGAACTGCAACGCTTGTTTTTGTTATCTTTCATGCAGGGTGGTAAGGCTAAGTAAGTCATTTTGTAGAGCCATAGTGAATATGCTGTTATGTAAGGTGAAAAAAACATCATCCTTGAGAGTTAGTAAGTTGGTTAAGGAGGAGATGAGTGTTTGGCAGATGTCTTGGGAGACTTTTAAAGGATAATGTGATAGGGTGATCAGATATCATCTGATGATGTCCAACTGTACACTGATGTGGATGTGGGTTGAGTAAAGGAGTGTATTTTCAAAGGAAATGTCTGTTTTAGCTAGGAGGCTAGATGATTGTTAGGATGAACTGAGGACGTACATCATGCTTTTAGAGTTGATGCTAAATTGTTCATCAGTGGTAGTTTGGAAATGGGAGTTGGCTAATAAAAGGGTAGTTCTTCATTCATATAATGCAGCAGTAGTGCAGTTGTTAGTTACGCAGGCATCTACACCACGTCCAGTAAAGGTGTTAAGATAATCTTTCATTGTTTAAATAGAGTTTGACATTGACTGCTAAGTATTTACCAGCTAACTTTCATTTGGTTAATGACAGTTTATCTCATTTTGTGACAAATCAAAATCTGTGAACCAGAAAATGGGACAAACTGTCAGTAATTTCAGGGGATGTCTGGGTAATTGGCAGGCTGTAGTTGGTTGGTTGGAAAAACAGCCATGCACTAGATCAATGATGAGAAGCTTATATTGAAGCCTGGAAGAAATTTCCATCATTTATTAACCATTTGCCTATGAGGGAGAAAGTTTTTATCATCACATTTACTGATTTGATTCACACGTGAAAGTTATGAGAGATGCTCTGGTCAGTGGGAGTGCATTTAGCTCCTCAGGGTCAGTGACTAGGTCTTCAGGCAAGATTGATTAGACAAAGCTTTGGATTATAGGTAGGATGGTAAAAGGTTGGGAGAGATTGAAATGTTAGAAGATTATTATTTCCAATTAGTAGGTGTTTACTCAGGTTAATTTTGAGAGGTTTGTATGTCTCTACTGGATTCGTAGTCATATGTATAATGAGGGCTTTGTCAGTGGTGTTTTCACATTTTGGAGCATTTAAGTTGAGTGAATATTTAGGTTCTTTTACATGGGATGACATGCAGGTCTTAGATGAGGTGGTGCTGATTTGATTAGGGTGTTCAAAGGTGGACAAGGATAGAAAAGGACACAAGGTTATTGTCTAGGGTGCTGCAGTTGTTATTCTTGTACCCAGTGTGATGGGGTAAATGTGGATCACTTTTCAGGGGAAGGGGACTAAGGTAGCCTTGTTTTTTTCTTTTTTTGCCATGTGTCAGTGGTCAGGATTTTGCAGACAGTTTAGAGAAGAAAAGGAGCTGAGGATAGAAGTTAGTCTTGACATTCATTTAGGATTGTAGGTGTTTAGACTTGGTGATTCTTATGGTTTTGAAGCTTATTTGAAGTAGGTCTTTTTATTTAGTAGTTTGTGTTTGACAAGAATTCATTTCTGTTTTTGTTCAGCAGGTAGACATTGGTTGACAATTTAATTTCTTGTTCTTAAAGGCAAGCAGCACCTGGTGGTTGTTTTTTAAGCCTAGATTATAGGAAATTGAGAGTGATTTCGAAAAGTTTAAGAGGCATGAATTGGTTACAGATGATGCTGGTTGTGGATGAGGTGTGTTTGGTTGGAGGCAATCATCATTTTACTGTTGTTGAGCTGGGTGGGAATGGTCTGGGGGTCATTCATATTTAGAACTTGGCCTGGATTTTGAGAGATTTAGCTAAATTGACACAGCATTTTCTAGGTGTTATAGTAGCTTGGATTATTCTGAGGTTGGCAAGAAGGAGGCTTGTGAAGGCTTTGGTAAATGAGGCTTCCATGTGTTTTATAAATCACAGGGTAGCTAGGGCAGCATCACCCACTGAAGTGTCAGTGTTGGAACACTAGGATTTAAAGTGTGGTATATGTGATTCTTAGTGAGGTGGGTCGGGATCTTTTAGTCTTCATTTGTTGTTATTGCTTAAAGTCAGTGTTTCTAGCCCAGAAGCTTAAAAGTCATTTGGGCTGGGAAGATAATAAGGAACAGGCTTCTGAGAAGTGACCTGGTGGTCTGATGAGGGCATTATCCTCAAAAGATCAGTCTGCCAATATCTCCATTCACTTTCCTGGAGTTGTTTGAGAGGTAAGTGAGTGAGCAGAGGTGGTAACATTTCTCTATGGAATAATAATAAAAGTTTAAGGTTCTGCTGCTTATTGGGGTTTCGTGTAGGGACTTGCCTAATGAGGTAGTGATGTAGCAGGTGAGCTGTGATATACACCTGCTATTACTTGATTTTTGTAAATGGCATGGTTATGATCATGAGTAAAGTTTATTATTATTATTATTATTATGTTCATCACTGGTGCAATTTTGGTGCTGTCATTGCATTTGAGGGCATTGTGTGGTTCATAGACAAAATGAGTTTGCCCCTGGCAGAAGTTTTTGTCTAAGAACACCTATTTAAGAGAATGCCTAATCAGTAAATAGGAGTGTGAGGGGGTGGTGGGCTGGAATAGTGATGGGAGGATTTATGTGGGTATTTGTTGTTGGGCAGGATGTGAAGGAGTGTGTGGGAGGGAGTTAGACATGTATCTTTTGAAGTCAGGGTGGGAGCTTAGGAAGTTCTCTTGGTGCAGGCTTCTGCTGAATGTCTCCTTCCCTTTCCTCTTATTCTTTAAGGATGGCTGCATATGTATTCCTCGAAAATTCAGTCTGGCGAGATCACCATTCCCTTTCCTAGGGTTATTTGAGAGTTGGAAATGCTGCTCTATAGAATTCCAGTGAGCATTTAACGTTATGCTGCTTACTGGGATGTTGTTTAGGCAAGTAGTGTTACATGCAGAGTTACATTTCTACTGAGATTGTAATGCAGGAGGTAAGTTGCGGTATATACCTGCTATTACCTGATTTTTATTGTTGTGGTTATGATCATTTGTACAAATTATTATTATTATTATTATTATTATTATTATTATTATTATTATTATTATTATTATATTGATCACTGATGCAGTTTTGGTGTAGTCAATGCATTTGGGAAGGAACAATGCATACACAGACAAAATGCAAAATCATAAAATATTGTACTCCTAAAAACACTGTTTTTGCTTGACATGATCTGTAATACCTATTTTCATTTGATTCAACTAGCTCCCCTGCAAAAAAAAATAAAATCAACACTGCCAACTTTAATGTCACCTCAGGAGTAACGTAAGTACTGCCCGAATAACTATTTGCAAAAATTATCAAGTCATTAATTAAATAAACTTTTTTTTTTTAATAAAAGAAAAGGGGTTAATGCCTGTACAATTTTACTTTTTGTAAGTCATCCATGCATCAGAATAAAAAGTAGTCTATAGTAGCACTGTAAAGCATTTTACAAAAAAAAAATAACATATTTATTCTGCTATGACAAAGTGGTACTTTGGGAGCATATAAAAGGGTACCTGTTATTTAATCGACCGTGTAGAATGTTGAATACTGGATGTTCGAATGGGTAAGTTCTGAAAATATAAATGTCGAAGCTGCGAAAAGTCAAATTCTTTCCCAGGGAAAGAATGCGGTTGGCTGTTTCCGTGGCTTTGATATTTACTGTAATGTGGTGCGACAGATATGGATCAGGATAAGGTAAGTGTGTGAGTGTGATGGACATTGGAGTTAGGCTGCGGGCAAATAAGTGTGCGCAAGTGACGGACTTTAGGGTTAGGGCACAGGTAAGGTAAGTGTGCGATAGTACAGACTTTAGGTTTAGGGTGCGGGCAAGGTAAGTCTGCGAAAGTAACAGACGTTAGGGTTTGGGCACGGGTAAGGTAAGTGTGCAATAGTGACAGACTTTAGGGTTGGTGTAAGTGTGAGATATTAACGGACCTTAGGGTTAGGGTTTGGGTTAAGGTTAGTGCATAGATAGTTGTGTATGCAAGGTGTAGTGTAGGTTTATTAGGTTTTTGGTGTACCTGTGTTGTGTGTGTGTTTTTTGGAACAGCAAATTTTTTCCCTGAGAAAAAATTCTCTGTTCTGAGGTTTCGATGTTGTCATATTTCAAACTTCCAAGTTCGAACATGTGGTGTTCGAAATTTTGGAAGTTTGATTATATGACATAGACCCTATAATATTATTTAGGGCACACTTAATGAGTACATTTTTATCTGCATTTCTCTTTTATAGGGGAAAAAAGTTACATTTATGTTAAAACTGTTATTTGCTGTGGCACTCATTTCAAAGCACATGAAGGTATTTGTGACATTTCATGTTTTTATGTTTTGTCCAAAACAGTAATCATATGGATGTCTCACATAACCTGCTTTATCACGCATCTTTAATAATAGAAGAATATTCTGAGAAATAATAAGATTCATGCATCATTTAAAGGGTATGTTATACCTTAAATCATGTTAAATACCACAACAATTTCTTTTCATGCAAAGTAGGTTTCTGAGTGGACTTGTGCAGTGCACACTTCATTACTTCATCTACAAATTTTCATAAAAACTTTGCAAGTATTTTGGATGATGTGTTCTAGCTTTTGGCATCAAAGAATATATAATTACAAAGCACTTCAGCCATGTAGTTCATTCCTATGAAGACTTAAAAACTCATTAGTCTGTCTTCGTTGAGTGGTAACATTCACATTTAAGCTATATCACAATAATTAATATGCTTTGTGAGGAAAGAGAGCCTTGGGGAAAGTATGCTTGCTTACAGGCATTTTCAAATATTATAAAGCACTTTTCTTCCTGTATAAAATACACACACTAATTTTCCAAGTCATCATTTTTGAAACAGGGGTATGAAAGAAAAAAATAAAGTAATTAAAATATACCCTGGGAGTCAATAACTCCATGTAGAAAACACACAAAGCCTTCACAGAGTTTGCATGTTTGCACGGTGGTGCACAGCGAGCTGCAGTGTAGAATGCATATTAATGCTGTGCAGCACGTCTAAGCTAGGTTTCATGGTTGACAACAGTATTGCTGGCCAGGAAAACATGTAAGTAATGTGGATACAAGTCTGTTTAAAGCAGAGCACCTATTGTCCGTGGATTTCTGCAGAATGTCATAATGATCACCAGGGCCTCAAAGGTAGCTGTCAATCTGTTAGTGCAACATATTTGCACAAAGACCAACATAAAATGGGGATATTTTACCAGAAATAGAGACATATTTGCCATAGATGTTGCATATGATACAATGAAACTCAAACATACCTCTCAATCTCTTAAAGCAAGAAATCTGGACAAAGCCATAAATAATGGTGGGACAAAAGCTCAAGAATAAGGATATTGTTAGTATTGCTCTTCCAAACGTAGAAAGTTAATAGAATAATAGGTTGTACAGTAAGATGAACTTTCTGAAGAGCATCAAATTTGAAACTCAGATGTCTGTCATCAGTTTCTGACTTCATTTCTCAATGACATGCCAATGATTTTTCAAAAAAACAAAATGTTATGAAGAAAAGATCAAACATAGGAGACAAAAACTGGACATTATACACAAATCAGGACAGCTGAGAGGTATGCACTAAAATGTACGTAATATTGAATCATATCGGTCCAGAGATCATCCTAGTAATATAGCAGAAAGCCACAAATTTGATAAGGAAAACATTTGGACAACCTGGAAAAATCTTTACAGTAGAGAGGTCTGAATGTGAAGTACATTGTCCAAACACAGTAGTGGACAGTGTACCTACAGTGCAGAGTATTGTGATACCCCATTACTAACATTTGTTGCTGTGTTAATGATCTGTAACAGGACATGGACTGCCATGGAAAATGATCACTCTGGGGAAGTGTGTGTATTGAATAGGGACATACTTAAGAATTGTAGGAATGAACACAGGGAAACAGAACAAGCCTAACTCCCTCATGTACATCAGAGCATGTCAATGGCAAATGGCTGTAGCTGCAACATCAATCATATATCTATATGGTACAGTAGGGACTATACAGTAAAAATGTGGTTTGGTTTCATTGACTGTCACACAAGGTGACATAACAATGGGGAGGATGGCTGTGTAAGATAAGAATCCTTACGTGAATAATGCAGAGGACATCTATCAGGCATTTGACATACAATTGGGGTAGGCTACATATTGTGAAGCTGTGCAATCTGATATGCCTGAATATGAGTGTAATCTCTGCAGAGGTCTCCAGCAAGGTGAGTACAGGTAGAGGGTCATGGAAAACATTACAAGAACCAATAATAATTATGAACAATATCAGAGTAATACCACCAGTAATCCCATGACTCTGACATAACATATGTGATGTAAAGTGATAACAGATGAGTCTGCATCTTGAACAACTATTCTGATACATCCACACTCTATGAGGATAACCATGCACACTGTCCTGCCACTGTAATATCTGCTGCAGTGAGCAATACAGGCTAGTTGCCTTGTGTGCATGATATATATATATATATATATATATATATATATATATATATATATATATATATATATATATATATATATATACATACATACACATACACATACACACACACACACATATATATATATATATATATACATATATATATATATATATATATATATATATATATATATATATATATGACACAATCTACACTGTCATGGATATACATGCCATTAATGATGTCAAACCCCTATGTATATAGTGTGTGCATAAGCAGAACAGGTAGCACACATGCATCTGGTGTAACAACTTGATTGGTGTTCTGTACCATCAGACAGTCATGTATATTCCACAGAAAGAATATCTAGGTATGTCCAATAAGATGTGTAACAGCACACTGTGACAAAGGTAGTACACTTCAGCTATACATCACTGGAAGATGTGTAGGGAGGTAAAGGAAGAAGGGGTTCATTGCACACAGTTATTGGTGTGATGAAGGCTGGGAACCATGAAGGTATTATGGCGTCTGATGAGCATGTCCCTCACATACCCAGTACTTGTGCTACATTCAAGGGAGTAGTCAGCACTCTGACAACATGCTGGTGGATGTAGCACAATCCATCTATCCCATGACATGGGTCATATACCTATTGGTCTGATTATAGGGTGTGATGTCCACATTATACTTAGGTAGTGCAGGTTTTATCATGGCTGTGGTAGCACTTATTGGTATATGTTGATACTGTCTGTATTATACTGATATCACAGTTGGAGTCCATGATTGACCACAATCTGTAGTCCTTCAGGCAGCTGTTTGGACACAGCATGTGTATGTCATCTGTGATTTCCATCACTTTAGAAATGGGCAGTAAAAGGCCTAGCAGACAGTCCTGATATAAGGACCTGATCACTGGACCCTTGATATAGGTCACATCACACATTTCAACATAGTGAGATGCCACGCATGTAATACTGTGGTTTATAGCTGTTTATCACCACATATGACAGTGTTGATTCAATACCTCAGTGTGCATTTGTGTCAAATGCCTTGACCTGGTGAGGTTCCACAAGATGATACTATTGTCATCATGCATACCTTCAATGACCCTTTTGAGGACATCTATCAGATGTATTATATCTGATGTAGCGTTAACAAATCGCACAGATCTGTTGCACACAGCCAGAATATTACTAGTGGACATGTAGAAGAGGTCCATGATGACATGCTGGTGGTACCTCACAGCTGAGGAGAATCAGGATATCTCTGTACATGCATGCATCAGGTGCTGTGCCCCCCAAATCAGCTTGTTGCATGTTGGAAACATAGCCCGTGTGGAGGGTGTGTAATAGTATGTATTCAACTGTATCAGAAAGGTGTATGTGCTGAGTCATGCCATAGGTGATCTGTGATGGTGTCACAGCCCAGTGATTCCATGTGATAGGTCTGGAAGAAGGTAAGAGAGTGCATTATGCCTATCATGATCTGACCTAGAGTTTTGACACAATCCTCCATGATGGTATAATTGAAAACCCTCCCAGCTGGGGATTAACCCTTATGAGAGTTGATGAGTAACCAATTGGCTCACTGACAGAACACATACTGGGAAAGTTGGTGAATCAACCTGCACCAGTATAGCTGTCACCACTGGTAAACCCCAGGGATCTGTGCTTGGTCCATCACTGTCTGCATTATTTCTCAACAGTTCAGGCTAAGGTATATGGCCTTTTGCTTACCGAGTTTGCTGATTCTTGATTATTGGGTGCACTCATTGAGTCCAGCAATGATGTTAACATACAACAGGAGGAGCTAACACAGACAACTGAATGATGACAAAGGTACATGATCTACAAAGAAATACAGAAATGCCTGTTTGTTATGTTGTCCATCTGAAAAGTGGAACTCCATATTATTCACAGCATTGGCAACAATCCTGTTATGCCGAAACCCAGTAATGCAAGCACTGGCAACATATGTATATAACAATGTGAACTTCGACCACCAAGTGTCCACACTGGTTTTGAAAGCCTATGTTGTAAACATCAAACGTCATGCCATTATATTCAGATCTTAGGATTTTATGACAGCATTTTACTCAAACGTCATAAGAACACTAATAGAGTATAATTCTATATTTTGCATGTACCTCACCAGACACATGAAACAGCTGCAGAAACCATGGGGCTATCTGAGCAAGATAACACAGGGCTTACAAACTATGCCATGATGTATGTGGATAGATTAAAAGCCATGTCAGTACAATATTTATTGTATAAGATGAGGTGACTTCTGCATGGCATCCAGGCCAGTCTCTGACCCTGCCCTGGTGAGAGTACTGCATATCCAAATATCTGATATAGCTGATGACATCAGTGATGTCTGCTGAGGAGAATATTGTAATAACGTGTCCAACATAGCAGAGTAAAATGCTTTCTATAATGTCAATCAACAGCTCACGCACACATAGTTGACAGAAGTGAGAAGAAAATCCCTATCTATGTTAAGTAGACAAACTACAGAACTCAGTATGTTATGCAAGTGCCACAGCTCAAGTCTGACATGGAGTGTCTCAGATAACACTTTATAGCTGGTGACATCAACAGTGTCAGTTGAGGAAATTATAAGTGTCCCATATGGTGGTGTAAAATCCTCTCTGTGATGTCAAGCAGCAGCTCTAGCACACACACACACACGCACACACACGCACACACACACACACACACACACACACACACACACACACACACACACACACACACACACACACACACACACACACACACACACACACACTGACAATAGAACCCCTACCTATGTATGCACAATGTACATTATGCAAGTGCCAGAGCTCAAGTCTGACTTGGAATGTATCAGACAACACTTTATAGCTGATACTGAATTCTTCAATTATAGACAACACTTTATAGCTGATGCTGAATTCTCCAATTATAGGCCAATAGCTATACTCTCTCCACTTGCAAAAATTATGGAAAAATGTATTCATAGACAACTCATGCACTACCTAATCCAAAATTGCCTTATGACAGACACTCAGCATGGCTTCCGTCCTCATCACAGCACTACTTCAGCCCTCCTAGCCTTTGCTAACACCATAAACCATAATCACAACAATAATTATATATCCTCAGCCCTCTTTTTGGATCTTTCCAAGGCATTCAATATGGTTGATCACCAACTTTTAATCCACACCCTGCAAACATTCAGTCTAGATACTGGAGCCCTCCAATGTTTTCAATCCTACCTGAATGGTTGACAGCAGGCTGTCCATTAGCAGAACAAACTCTCTAACCTTCTACCTAGCACCCTCGGAGTACCGCAAGGCTCTATACTAGGGCCCTTGCTGTTCTCCATCTTCATTAACGACCTTTATACTCTCATCCCAAAAGTCAGCTGTATCCAATATTCTGATGACTCTACTCTGATTTGCTCAGCCACATCTCCAGTAGAGTTATGGTCAGCTACCCAGACCACTTTTAATACAATAGAAAACTGGCTTTCTGAACATCGTCTGATCCTAAATCCAAAAAAAACTAAAATGCTGTTATTTTCACCAACACGTAGGTCTATCACTTTCACCTTTACCATAAAATCAAATGATGGCACAATAATCTCCCCTGACCCATCTACAAAACTATTAGGTGTCATCATAGACAATAATCTAAAATTTGACCTACATGTTAACCAAACTATCAAAACCATCAATAAAAAACTAGGGTCACATTACAGAATAAAAGCCTTCCTAACCCCTCCAGCTAAAATTGACATAGCTCGCTCTCACCTTCTTTCAACCCTTCTGTATGCATCCCCTCTATTCTCGAATTTGAACAAGACTGTCCTTAACAAACTCTCAGTTTGCTACAACCACATTGCCAGGTTTGCCACTGCGCTGCCTTTTAGGACACATCATTGCATCAATCTAAATCAGCTTGGTTGGCTTGAACTACCTAGCCCAATCCAGAATAACCAACTGATTATGGCCTATAAAATCCTCTATAATCCGGACAATACTCCTGCACTTAAAAATATTATCACCCCCTATAACAATCCTAGACCGCTTCAATCCTCTAACAAACTACTAATTCAGACTAGCAAAATTAATAACACAGCCAGTGATTCTCTCTTTGCAAACTCTGTAAGTAGATCCTGGAACTCTCTTCCAGCTGATATTACCTTACTTTCCACCTTAGGTCAATTTAAAACTAGACTCAAACAACATTTGTCACTTAACTGGCTATGTCAATGTATCAAGCCTGGCTAACTCTCTCTAGAATGTGTAAAAATGTGTTAACCAGTTTACTGTGTAATTTAATCTAATCCTGACTTGTGCTCAGGATTAACTGTAACCTGTGGAACTTGTTTAACTTGCTTACTTATGTAATCTCTGTAAATAGTCTGTTTGTAATATGTAATGCTGGTATTATGTAATGCTGTATCTGCTTACCCTTGGAGCTTTTCTCCCCGGGCCTCCGCTGAAAATGGACATGCATGCAGTCGGACTATCCCAGTCAACAAATGTAAAATAAATAAAATAAAATAACATCAGCAGTCTCTTTTATTTTGTTTTATTTTTTTCTTTTATTTTTACATTTGTTGACCAGGCTATTCTAGCTGGATACATGTCCATTTTCAGTAGAGACCCGGGGAGAAAAGCTCCACTATGAGTACAAGTAACAAACAGTACAGTACTAATGTAGACAAGAAAAACAAGATTTGACATTACAGAGTAGAACTAAATATACTTTACAATCATTTACAAGCTATAGTTCCAAGTATTTTAAGGTACAGACATGTTTATACAGTAGAGAGCTTGCAAGTAAGTTTAGACTTTGTAGCAGATACAAGGAAGGGCAATGTTAGTAGTGACTTTAGCAGGCTGAACAGAAAATGCTAGTTGTAGTAATATAATTTACAAGTATGAACAAGCTCTAGGTCATTATTTCTCTAAGTTAGAGACAAGTGTATACAGCAGAGAGCTTACCAAGCACATTTTAGCTTGTCAGTAGATTCAAGGAAAGGGAAAAAGTAGTAATATTAGTAGGCTGAACAATAAAAATTATCTGGTTAAGAAGAGGTATACAAAAGGCATTTAAAAGAATGGTAGACATAAAAATGAGGGAGGGAGATTCTAGTCAGGATTTGTGCAAGGGCATAGCCAGTGAGTTTGAAGATATTCTTTAAGTTGCTTTTTGAATAGTAATGTAGAAGAGAGAGAGAGATGACAGTTTAGTGGAAAGAAGAATCCACATTTTCCCTACACTATTAGAGAACAGTGTATCCCCAGCCTTGTTTTTGGATGTATGTCAAGTTACTAGTAATCTATTAGCTGAGCGAAGGGATGTGAGATTTTTGTTGGGGGTGATAAGACTAGTTAGTATTGGAGTAGTACTAAGATGATAAAGGATTTTTTTGTGTGATAAGGAGTTGTTGAAATATTAGTTGATTTTGGAGTTCTAGCCATCCTAGTAGTTTTCGATTATGACAATCGTGGGTTCTATATGAGGTGTTGGTGGCAAATCTGGCTATGTTGTTATAAGTGGTTGTTAGTTTGTTGAGGTTGCTTTTAGAGAGATTAGTATAAATGGGAGAGGCGAAGAAGAGGGTAGAGATGAGATGGGTGTGGTAGTTCTAACTATAGGGGTAAGGTAGGGTTTAATTCTGCAAAGGGTACCTAGCTTTTTGTTAATTGACTTTATGGTGGTATTGATGTGTGAGTCAAAGGTAAGATTATGGTTTATAGTTACACCTAAGAGTTTGATTAGATTTTTGAGGAGAATAACTTAGTGTCTCACATAGTGGTGCAAAATGCTCTCTGTAAAGTCAAGCAAGAGCTCACACAGATGCAGACACACACACGCACACACACACACACACACACACACACACACACACACACACACACACACACACACACACACACACACTCTCAACTGCACTGAGAATAGAACCCCTAACTATCTAGGTACACAGACTATTGAGCACAGTATTTTACGCAAGCACCACTGCACAAGTCAGACTTTTACAAGAGTGTAGGTGAACTTATAGTAGATGACATCAGCAGGCCATGTGGGAGAAAAGATGCTGGGTGGGTTACAGATAGTTGATGTGTAGGAATCTGCAACTATCAAAATACTGTCAATCCATGCCATTGGAGCAGTAACTGTGGGATACATACTTCTGCTCCTCTGTCTACACACACACACACACACACACACACACACACACACACACACACACACACACACACACACACACACACACACACACACACACACACACACACACACACACACACACACACACACACACGACTGCAGTGACAACAAAACCCCTACCTAAGTACACAGACTACAGAGTACAGTACTTTAGGCAAGTTCCATGGCACAAGTCTGACTTTTACAAGAGTGCAGGTCAAATTATAGTAGATGACATGAGTAGGCCATGTGGGAGACAGGATGTTGGGAGGCCTGCACAGGTTCATAGCTTCAAATGGTCATAGGAGGCAACTAGCCTAATGGCCCTAGGGTGTTTAGAAGCCTAGCTGTGTAAATAAACAAGTACCCTTATTGAGCATTGTTAGATGTTTGTTAGTAGAGCAATTTTTTGAGCAGCACTAACAGGTCCTGTCCATGATGGGCTTAGTTGCGACCCCAGAGGTGACTTTGCAATCACCTAGCCAGTTGTCAAGGTTGCCCTTGAACAGGGTCATTGAGGAGCACTGCTTCACATGCAGTAGGAGCCTATTACAGAGGAAAGTAAATCACTGGGGGATATATCATGTCTTCCCAGCATATGCGGTTTATGTCACAGGCTAGGTTCATAACCTGGGGCAAGTTATTCCTGTCCTATCTGATTTGCAGATGTTCAGCATTTCCAGTAGGGCAGGGTCTGATACTACTCTGTAGGCCAGTCACATGCCACTTCTCAGCAGCCTGCATGATACTGAGTACAGTGGCAAGTCTGTCATTCTTTCCAGGTATGTCATGTTTGGAGGCCCTGGATTCTCCCTGGCACACACCTGTGTCTTCTACAATTGCTGCAGATGTTTTGTGAGGTACAGACAAAATGTAACATTGTACTCAATTAGTGGCCCAATTTGGGTAGAGTTCAGCAAGGGTATAACCACCCTGGTCTTGTATGTGATGTCCATATATATGATGTGCACAATGCAGAATATGCATGTCACCACTATTGACACAAAGTGATGAAAGTATAAATTGTTCTCAAGTCTCACAACACTGTGTTTGAGCTTAGGGGGGAGCTATGTATATCATAATTAGCAGGTGTACTTCACTGGCAAAGGTGATAATGAAGCATTATATGCATTAAGGCTCTGTGCGTGAGTTTGCCACCGAACTTTTGTGTTTGTAAGATCCTTCCATAATATGTTAACATTATTGGGACACTTTCTACAAGTATGTCCAGATACCACTCATCTGCAATCTTGGTAAACCAAAGGCCTGCACTTCAGAGAAGTAGTTTTCAAACAGCTGAGGGTCCAGCATAGATCCTTGTGGTATTCTAATGGCAAGTGGCTAATGGTGGAGGTGTAGTCCTCAACTTTAACAGTGTGTGTGTGTCCTGTCAGTAAGCCAGTTGGCTATCTATCTACTACTGTATGGCTCGCTTACCACATGGGAGATCTTCACTGTGAGACATGAATGGCAGATACTGCCAAAGGCCTAGGATAACTCAACATAGGCAGTAGGTTTTATTATCCCTCATACAGGTCTTTGTGGTCAGTATCAAAGAAGCCCACAAGGTTAAGCAAGATCTACTATTGACAAACACAAAATGGGTCAGGTCAAGTGTGTTAAAGGTCAACAATGTTCCCGTGGATGTGGTCCATGCTGATTTCTTCCCTAGGCTTGCAGATAAGGCTTTTTGTGCTTATGGGTCAATAGTTGTAGTTTTGCATGTCACCAGATTGATGTGCATTGCATATCATACAACATTTGATATTACATTTTGTAGTGTGGTTGATATATGAGTGGAAAAAGTACTGAGACACCAGGGTTGCAGTCCTTGAAGGGGTGGCAACACATGGCGGTAGTGTAAATATATGATATAGTGTGAGATAGCATCTTCAGTTTGTAATGTTTCTACATGTAATGTCATGCCATAAACAAGAAATGGACATAAACCAGCACTAGTACATAATATTTAGCATTCCATAGCAAGGTGGGTAGCAGGTTTGTGTGATGGTTAGCAAAGTGTATAAACATGCAAGATATATGTTTGCACACAGCTAAGCAGTGTACAAACATGAGCCATGTTGCTAAAGTCTGACAGTTAGTATTGATTCTGTGAAACACACCTGCTGTTTGACAGACTCTGTGACAGCACGTGTCAATGCATTGACACATTGCTTTTTTGGGCAAGATGGTACTGGGTTTGAATCCAGGTATATCTAATACTTTGAAATACTCTTAATTACAAAGTGATATTAGAATGACATGAATTGTTTATAGTAAATGTGCTGCTGTGTCTTGGCATAGTGCAGCGGGGTTAAGCGGCATTGCACTGGGGTAACAGAAGCTGTTTGCCACCATTCACAATTGCTGCATGTTGGTACATGATGCGCACCTCTGCACAAACATGGAGCCCAAAAAGTGAAGGGATCCATTGCTTTTGCAACAACTTATGTGTATCATGTGTGATTCTATTTTTTGATCACATTAAAGTGGAAAAATGGGGTATATAGGAAAGTGGTGAAATGGAGAGTAAGCAGGGGGAAGAGCAAAAGGAAAGCAGGACAGGAATGTGCAGAAAGGGGTAGGAAAAAAACATAGCTTTCCATTTCTTTAACAGTGCATACTGAACATATGTGCAAAATATTAACTGAATTTGGACTGTCACCTCCAGAGAGAGATGGGTGACTGCGATACAGTCATGTTATATAGCTAATTGGACCAAATCAAGTGTGTCAAGAAGACACGCAAAACGAAAAGCTATGTATGGAATGATTTTTTTTTTTTTTGAGGGACAGGTGCCCATTTATTTTTTTTATTTCATAGACAGAGAAAAATTAAGGAAGGCAGGAAGGTATGTCTGGGTCAGGTAAGTTGGGTAGGTGAGGAAGCAATTGCAGGCAAACAAGACAAGAGACAGAGATGGTGATGGACACAAAAGGTTGGGGACACCTTGATTGGGGTGAGGGTGGGGACATTGAGTGCCCATGGTTATCAAGCTAGGACACAATGAGAAGTGAGTCCTCACCCATTGGACTGTCATCACTGTCACCTCACTCAACTGTTGGCTGGAGTGTTAGACATCTACTGCTCCTCCTCTTAGTACTACTCAAAATGAGGGAGAGCAGCCTCGCCAGCCAGTGTAGGCTTGCACAAGTAGTGTGGTGCACCAGCCTATGCACCTTCCCTGGTAACTCACTACAGGGTGTTGAAATCGCCACCACTAGTCCTGGAAAAAGCTACTGGACCAGTCTCCGGGGAAGGACTACTTGAGGGTGCAGGTAGTGCAGGGGCAGCAGAGGTAGTGATGTCAGGTTGGCTCCCAGACTTGCTGGGCATCAGTGCTGGAGCCAGTGGAAATGGAAGAAGTGGGCTGGAGTACACCACTGTGCTGTGGAGCATTTAGTGATATGGTACACATGGATGACATGGACATATTTTGATGACATATAATAATAAGACAAGAAAATAAAAAAATAAATAAATAAAATAAAATAAAGTAAAAATTATTTTTTACAATAACATAAAAAATAAAATAAAAAATAATCATAAAAGAAAATACAATAAAATAAAAAAAAACAAAATAAAACAAAAATATTTTAATAAGCAATAGAAAATAAAAAAAGGGATAATGCTTGGGGTGAGAGAAAAAAAGAGATAAGATTAGAACCTTTATATGTGACAAGCAATGCGTTTAAAAATTATTTAACTTTATTATCTTAACTTTTACATTTATGTGTATGCCTCCTAATAAATGCACACTATACCACAACAGACTGCATCAAGTAATATTTGAAATGTGCAAATATTGCATAGATGCATGTTCCAATTATACAGACTAAAGTTTACAACCAGGCATTTGTGTCACTGCTATAGAGGTTTCAATTTAATGACAATATTATTGAAGAAATAACAGTATTGTATACTTCTGAAGTATGGCACTTGAACCTACAACTTCTGACTAAAGTCTAATATTAGAATCTTACAGATTGTTTGTTGTACACACTAATGCATGCATATTTGTTTTTACAGTTGGGATATGCATGCTGACTTTGATACAACTATATAACATACCAAAAAAGCTATCTTTAACTACAATAACACTACACTTCTGCTGCATACATACCACATGCTGCCCTCATTCTCACCAATCACGATTCATAAGCTCTGACATTGCATTCCGGATCACTGACAGCTGTGGAAAAAAACAAAAAAGAACAGAAAACCTTTAGGCATACCGGTCTTGCCAATAGTCAACTTTCTAAGCCTTACAAGCATTCTCTGTAGTTAATACTTCCAAAGGTGTGGGATGCCCTCAGTCCTAAATTCCTCAGTCCAGTGGTTGAGTGTATCCCTATTCCTCCTCCGAATGTCACTGAAATGATGCCTACATTGCTCTCCAGTGTGCAGAATACCTGTCACACTGGATATAGTATGAACTAAATTATCCCAGGCATTCGGACTCGTGCTGGGAACCAGAATAGTCCCCCCTGCAGAAGCCTTTGGCATTGGTTCTTAACTATGAGTGCAGTGAATATCCTGGATTCCTGGACACCCCAACTCTGTGCCCTAAATCTGGCACCTTCCCCACAAATGCCTGCCATGTCTACCACAAATCTAGAGCAATGGGGACTGATGCTTTCCCACCATTTCCAGTTATTGCATTTACTGGAGTGCACACACTGCTTGGCACTGCTGCTGTCTGCTTACAATCATGCAAATGCATTGCACAGGGGTGTGCACCCCTTTGCCATGAATCTGCACAATGGTAAACAGACAGCAGCAGTGCCAAGCAGCAAGGAATTAAATAATTTTAATTGTAATTGCAAGGTTATTGGATGTACAGGCAACTGTGTATGTCTCTTAGGCAAATGTGAAAGCCATGCAAGTCCTGTAGCAGCACTATACTTACAGGACTTTAGTACACATTATACCCACAGGCATACATCTGATAATACATGTGATAAAACATTTATTTTATTTTATTTATTTTACATTTGTTAACCGGGATAATCCGACTGGATATATGTCCATTTTCAGCGGAGGCCCGGGGAGAAAAGCTCCTTACAATAGAAACATAACAATACAAAGCAAGCAAGGTATCAATTAGTAACAATACATAGTATGATTTTGTGATATAATATTTACAGTAAGATAGAGAGGTTACAACAGGGCATCATTTCTTTTTTTTTTTTTTTTTTGTTAGGGTTAGAAGTTGTCAATTCTAAGTGTGTCAAATTTCGTATAAGGAAAATCAAGGAGTGTGGATGCTGTATTAACTAGAAGGAGACATTTATGAATTTAATTGCGAAGAGAGAGGATTAACCAGGCTTGATACAATAACAGGTCCAATTTGACCCCAGATATTGTTTGAGCTTGGTTTTGAAATGACTTATAGAAGGAAGTGAGGTAATCTCAGAAGGTAAAAGATTCCATGTTCTGGCTACGGAGTTGGCAAGGAGAGAGTCACCGGCTTGGTTATTAGTTTTCTGGGTCTGAATGAGGACTCTGTTGGAAGAGCGCAGAGGTCTTGGGTTGTTATGCAGGGTGATTAGGTTTGTGAGTGCAGGGGTATTTTCAGGGTGATATATGATTTTATGGGCCATGATCAGCTGATTATATAGCAGTAGACTAGGTAATTGGAGCCAGCCGAGTTGGGATAGGTTGATGCAATGATGTGTCCTGTAGGGGGGCCCTGTACCAAATCTGGCAATGTGATTGTAACAGGTAGCAATCTTGTTTAGGGTTGTCTTACTAATATTAAGAAGAAGAGGGGATGCGTACAGGAGAGTAGAGAGAAGGTGAGATCGAGCAATGGCTACTTTGGCTTGGGGAGTCAGGAACCTTTTTATTCTATATAGTGATCCTAGTTTTTTGTTGATGGCTTTGATCATTTGGTTTACGTGTAGGTCAAACTTTAAGCGGTTGTCGATGGTGACACCTAGGAGTTTAGTAGATAGGTCAGTAGCGATAACTGTGCCATCCTTTGATTTAATTGTGACGTTTACGGCGCAGGACCTTTGTGTTGGGAGGAATATTAACATTTTAGTCCTTTTGGGATTTAATATCAGATGGCGGCTAGATAGCCAGTTTTCTATTGTGTTAAAGGTAGTCTGGGTAGTTAGCTGCAGCTCTGTGGGGGATGTAGCTGAGCAAATTAGTGTAGAGTCATCTGCATATTGGATACAGTTGACTTTAGGTATGACAGTGTGCAAATCATTGATGAAGATGGAGAATGACAGAGGGCCTAATATTGAGCCTTGTGGAACTCCCAGGGTGTTAGGTAATAGGGTGGAGAATTTAGATTGCCACTGTATAGCTTGTTGTCTGACACTTAGGTAGGAATTAAACCATTGCAGTGATTTAGGATCTAGACAGAATGACTGTAGGGTGCGGATTAATAGTTTGTGATCCACCATATCAAAATCTTTGGACAGGTCCAAGAATAAAGCTGAAGAGATATGGTTATTGTTACAATGAGTATTTATGGTGTTAGTAAAGACTGATAGGGCAGTTGTGGTACTGTGGTGGGGTCTAAAGCCATGATGGGTGTTTGCCAAGAGATGGTTATTTATGAGGTGGTACATAAATTGTTTTTGAACACATTTTTCCATTATTTTGGCCAGAGGGGAGAGTATGGCTATAGGCCTGTAGTTGGAGAGTTCAGTAGAACTACCCCCTTTATGGAGAGGGATGACATAGGATATCTTCCAGATATTTGGAATTTTTCCTTCTTTTAAGGTGTGATTGATAAGTAGTGAGACTGGGTAGGCAATGGCATCTGCTGATTTTGTAAGTATTCAGCTGGAAGTTCGTCAGCTGAGAGTGTGGTGGGTTTTAGTTTTTTAATTAGGGAGCGGACGAGTGATGTGGTAATTGGTTGGAAGCTAAATAGAGGTAGGTATTTAGGGGTTAAACTGTCTGGGCTGTGGGGACTGTGAGGCAGTTTGCTAGCTAGGGCTTGGATAGTCTCTGTAAAGAAACAATTAAAACTGTCTGAGACTGTTTCTGGGGGTTTATCAATGAGGGAAGCTGGGACAGGGGTAGTAGTTTTACCAGGGTGAATTAGGCTGTTTAGCCCTGCCCAGAACTTTTGAGGGCTGTGTTGGTTGGAAGTTTGTAATTTGCAGTAGTATTGTTTTTTATCAAGTAATATGTGTTTTTTAGTTTCATTCCTAAGTTGCCTATATTTAGTCTGATCTTGTAGGAGTATAGTAGTTCGCCATAAGGCCCATGCTTTGTTTCTGAGTTTAATTTTGAGCCTGGTCTCTGTTGAGAGTCAGGGTGCAGCTTTTGCCTTAGTTTTCTTGGAGCAGATGGGTGCATGAAAGTCAAGGATCTCAAGGAATTTTTTGTTAAAGTACATTACTGCATCATCTAGGGGGAGGTGGTTTAGTATAGACCAATTACAAGAGTTTAGTTCTTGATGAAATTTGGCTAAGTCGAAATCTTTTTTTATTTCTTACTAGTCTTAGTATGGGTTGCTTAGGTTTGCCTGCTTTGTGTTTGATTATATATGTGAGGTGATGGTCACTTAGACTATCAGGGAGGGTACCAACTGTATACAGGTTGGGTAGACTATTAATGAGTACCCAATCAAGTATATTTTCTTTTTGGTTATGTTTACCTGTTCTAGTTGGGGTGTTAATAACTTGCTTGAATGTATGCAAGTTAATATGGGTGGTAGGAGATACTGCGGAACATGTGCTCCAATCGATATTGAAGTCACCGAGAAGTGAGGTTTCTTGAGGGTAGTGACAAGATACCCAGTGAAGAGTGTCTTCTAGAGTGGCTATGTTGTTTCCTGGCGGAATATACATACAAATTACATAGAGGCTTTTACTGTTGTTGAGCTGAAGTTTTGTGGCTAGGATTTCTGAGTTATTTATCTGAGGGGGTTGTAGGACTTCTGTTGTTACAATCAATTCAGATTTATAGAGTACCGCTACTCCACCCCCTTTTCTGGAAGCACGGTCCTGCCTGTGAATGTTATATCCAGGGAGAAGTATTTCCTTATCAGAAGTGGTGGGTTTTAACCACGTCTCAGACAGACACATAATATCAGGGGAGATTACAGCAAGGAGTGCATGAAGTTCATGCAATTTGTTATTAATACTTCTGATGTTGAGATGGCATGTTAGGAGAAGGTTGGGTGGTCGGGAGATTACGGGGTCAAGGCTGATGGTATTGGTAGAGGAAGAGTATTGCCTATTGTTGGTAGGGCCAGGGTTGGGGTGTATGTCTCCATCAAGTAATAGTCTAAGTCTTAGCTTAGAGATTAGTTTCAGGAATTTGTCCACTATTTTATAGTAGTGTTTGTGTTTAGAACTAATTTTATTGGTGTTCGTGTACTGGTAATATGAACATGATGTTAAGGATGGTCTAGTGCAACTAATGTGATAATAGGTGGTGTGTTCAGTTTCTGTGGAGCTAGTATGAGCCCTTGATGCATGGAATCCTAGGAGAGGTTGGGTTTCATATATGGTTAGGAGGTAAGGGGCTAATAGGATAGGCAACAGAATGGAGTACCACATATCTAAAGAGGTAGGGACTGTGAGTATAGAAGTGCAATATTATTTAATAGTGTAGAATGAGTTCTTTTGTAGGGGAGGAAAGAGGGAGGAAATTGGGATCTAAAGAGTGTAATTGCAATGGTATATAGCTAGATAAATAAATAACTGACACAATAATAGTGTCTCATCCCTCATGCGTATTATGAATATCAGGTCCACTATCTAGAATGTTATAAGTGAGAGTGACTATAATGGGAAGTGGAACACAGTAAAGCTGTCTGGAATATCTTCTATTAGAACCCACGGCTATGTGTATGGCAGTCCTGCACTTATACCTGGTGCCACAAGAAGGTTGAAATAACCCTTGTCTGTGTTTCATTTCATTGCTATAAACTGTTATATCACAAAAGTAAAAAAAAAGGTTGCACACCCTGTACCAGACCAGGACCATCTGTAGTCAAGCCCTATGCTTATACCTGCTGCCACAGTACTAGGTACATGATGTTCCCTATTTTACTCATCATTCTTAAGGTCTCTTTCTTAACCATCGCACAACCAATTAGCGGGTTTGGTCATGCCCAATAGTATTTACTGAAGGCATCTGTTTTTTTTTATTTTTGGCTGTCTGGATCCTGTCTGCTTTCCAGGGGGTCAAGTTGTCCAGTTTGCACACTGCAGTGCTTTGTGCAAATGAGATAAGCACAGCCAAACCCATCACTCATTTCTTCCATTCCTGTGAGTGTGCTAACCGCAGCCATAAACACTGCCCCTCCCCAAAAAAACGAGACAAAGACAGAAAAGGAGAAAACATAAAAAAGGAGCAAGTAGATGAAATGAGGAAAATCAATGTATGACACACACACAAGAACATTATGGCTCACATGAGATATGTTTTCATAGATCTGGATTTTAAGTCTCACTCCAAAGCACCTTCAGAACACAGACTGGGTGCCTTATCCCTCATTGCTACACACACTGCAGTAAAGAACTAAACTCAAGTCTTCACACAATCAACTACAACAGCATCTATAGTGCTATTAAGCCATACAACTGTTATTAGTGCATTTATTATTTTTGGATGTAGTGCACCTAGTGATCACACAACCTGTTGTGATTATTGTTTGCAAATATACAGCTCTGTCTTACATTTCTGTGTTTGTTACTCATTCTTCAGTTATCTGACCAGTAATCTGAGACATGCAGTGTGTAAGCCACCATATATCACTGAACTTAAAATGTGTGAGGATATTAAGTGGAAATAATAATATATGCAGTTCCAATAAATAAAAGGCAGGTTGGATGTTAAGAAATACAACCTGTGAATTGTGTGCTGCTTACTTACATTCCCAATCTTATATCTAACACTTTGAGGAACTAAAGTGGCAGATCCAGTTGAAGTAAGGCAGCCTGCAGTACTGTTGTGTTTTCCTTCTCCTAACCAGTAATCATTCACAGTTGCAATCCATTAAAAACAAAACAGTGAGGGAGTGTCTGCACTATGTTTACATCTCTTACACAGATCCAAGTGTTTGGGATTCAGCAATTCTAATGAGTTCACACATCATTTGCATCTTCACCATGCTAACAGCCCTGAATCTAAACCATATAAAAAGGCAGTCATGTAGCTAGGAAAATTGACGGTGAGGAGACTTGTTTATGTCGAGAAAACTGCACATATGATATTTCTTCAGGATATATTTGTACAGAGGAGTATTGAACTTCAGAAGGTATACTTCCATTTTGTCAGCTATATATTGCATATGCTGGAATGTATTTAAGAAAATTCTGAACAAAATGCTTTTACACTTTTATCAATATACATTAGTTAGAAGTGTACTGATTGCATGGGCATGTTTGTCCAGCCACTTCAAGAGGTAAACATGCTTGCCAATATGTGAAAATGGAATGCTCTGTGATAAATATGTACACATGTTTTAGGAACAGTTCATTTGATAGCACTTTTCAGCATTTCAAAGATGGTTTGTCAAAAAAATGTGTCATTTGCCTATTCTTTTGGGTGGGGCAGGAAAGGTGAGTTACTGTTATGGCACAGATAAGGGTAGACTGTTCTTTTGGGAGGGCAAACGTGAGTTACTGTTATGGCACAAACAAGGATATGTTGGTCTTGTTAATCTCCTTGTTTTGTATCCTGCCTGTTGTTCATATTTCAAATCTGTAGACTGTTGTATGCTTCTCCAGGTGGTAATACTGAGTGGCTACATTTCTGTTTTATCTGGAAACAATTATTTTGTAGTTGTGTGATACTTATCTGTATTACCCTGCAGTTGTCTTTTAGGACAGTAGGAGTATGCAGCCCAGGTGTGTCAATCCTTGGAGACCCCCCCTTCACTAATGTTGAGAACCAGGTGATAGAGGATGTCTTTAGGCAACATGGTGATTTTTCTGCTGGAAAGGAGATGGGTAGATATGGCATGTAGGATTCAATTTTGACAAGAGATAGTTGATGATGTAAATGCTGTGAGTGTCCATGCAGGACATATAAGCAAGTGCACCACAGGGTCACTGACATTATCACAACTGCATGGAGGAGAGCAGGTGCAGGGGCCGTGGCCAGATGGTTACTGGGGAGGACCTACTGGGGAACAACCACTAACACCCAAAGAAGAGGTCATGACCAATATCAGGGATCTAGACAACTCCCAGGAGAGGGCAGTATAGCATGCCCTTGATGTTGGATCAACAGTTTCAGAGACAGCAAGCATATCCCAGGAAGAGCTTCCAGGTTGGCTTTGGTATCTCAACAGTTGAATACTGTTGCATAGTAAAACTACTGAAATCAATACATTACTTCTGTGTCACAAGAAGTATTTTTTTGTGGGAGGATTGAAGATTGCTACAGTTAAAAATGCATTCTGATTGATTAGCTTGGGTTGGAATTGTGAGCCAAGTAATTTTGAAAGTATAATTAATGGACATATCAAGAGATAAATGCAACCACCCCCCGTGCTACTGTCAGTTGTGATGATGTTGCCCTTATTTTTTGGTTAACTTCTTGCAGGACCCTCTAGCCTGCACAAAAGAATGTCATCTGCAGATGGTAAGCCAATCATTTTGATGTCTGTACTGCGGAGCAATTTTACTGTGTGATGTTCATCTCATACCTGTTGTGTGTATTGCTGTACTGTCTGTAATAACGGTACCACTCTTAATTTGTTAGCATATATTGGACTATAGTAATGCATGTATTACTTTTTCCTGTGTTTGTTGCTTTTTGGTGGATCCATATCCGGTGGATACATTGTTGTATGAAAAGCGCAGTTTGGGTCTGAACTGTCTGTAAACATAAACAGCTAAGGTTAACTTTATACCTAACACCACTCTAAGTAATCAGCTGCAATAATACCTTTATCTTTAACCCAACCAGTATATACATTGTTATATGAAAAGCACAGTCCAGGTCTGAACTGTCTGCAAATATAAATGGCTAAAGTTATCTTTGTGTATGTGTCGACCTGTTTGAGCTTATTTTCATTATCCCCTGGAGAGCACTTTTCTTTGACTTGTAAGGAGCCCCCCTCCCCACCTACACTCACCTTCTATTTCTCTTTTATTAGCTTCTGTTAGCAAATACTATCCATAACTTATCAAATACTGGGTGTGTGTTTGTTAATTTAATTGAGAGCACAGTAGCCTACAGATACAAGGTTATGCTGTTTTCCCCCTGATAAATGGTTAAGAAATGACTTACAGCTTCTCAGCAGTTCTTGGTCAATTCTGATTGCTTTTCTTACACACACACATGCCTTTCCTTGGATCTTGGCTCATTCTGCTCCATTCGCCCTTGCTACACTCAGGCTCACTCCGCTCCTTCGCCTACTACCACATCCCACCCACCCCCCAATACCCATAATTTATACTTAATCAAACCACACACACCAGAGTTCAAATCACCCAATCTGCTACAGTAATTACAACTAACCCCTCCCATTACAAATTACTAGCTATCTACAATGCATTTGCACACATACATAAAAGTGACTACCCAATAGAAGCATACCCGGTAAACATCCCAAACATTTCATACATAACTCCTAACCTTGAATATGTGACATTGTAACATACCAATACCCTAACAAACAAGAATTTATCTTCCCTCAATACTGATCATTTTTCAAATAATTTATCCAACACAAATACTATCATGTTTGTACATGGTCTTGTATTAACTTTATTCCTCACTATTACAGCTAACATCACTACTTAACATTTCCAACTAGACAATTAGTATATAAAGCAAGCAATAGCATTTAATAACCCTACCCTAACAACAACTAATAGCTTTTATGTGTCCCCATCATTGTTTATAACCACACTCATTGACCTGAAACAACACAAAATACTCTAAAATGAAAGTTTCCATAATATTTCCTTTAAAACCCACAATTCAAACTTTTTCAGGTTCTCAGTCACACAGAAGCTGAACTTATGCTTAGTGGTGATATCCACCAAAACCCAGGCCCCGAACACATGATTTCTTTAAAATCCCCAATGGAAATCAAACTACCTACTCCGCATAAAGGTTCTGAAATACTACTACTAAACTTAAATTATAGAAGTATGCTCAATAAAATACACAAACTCCATGCAACTATCTCCCGTTACAACCCAGACATTACCACCCTTACTGAAACATGGTTGAAACCAAACATACCAGACATAGAAATAACCCTGCCTGGTTGCAATATTCTAAGAGCTGATAGAAAAGAAAAAAGAGAGGTAGTGTAGCAATTCTCTTTAAGAACACGCTCAACTTACAACCTGTAAACATAAGTATTACTAACATTAATAATGCAGAGCTACTCATAACAACATTACAACTAAACCAACAAATATATATATATATATATATATATATATATATATATATATATATATATATATATATATATATATATATATATAATAGCCATCTACATCCTTCCAGGAAACAATTCCAGTTAAGTCGAAATCATTCTCCAAAATGTCACAAAAGCCATATCACAGGAAACCATTACTGCAGGAGACCTTAGCACAGACTGGATGACATGTAACTGACAATACTCATAACTACCTCCATGGTTTCACTCAAATGATTTCCCACCCAACTAGAATTGGCAAGAAGACAGATAAACAATCTATTTTGTACTAATTGTTAACTAATAAACTCCAGTATTACCAAATAGCAGAGTGTCTCCCAGATCACGTGACCACTTTGGAACCTACTTACTGAGAAATCACAGTAACCGTACTAACCTAATCAACTTCCAGCAAGTTCGTAATAAGAAAAATTTTAACTTACAGATTCTACTTAATATTCTAATAAAAACAGACTGAACTCCTCTTAAGCAGCTGCCCTTACACGCTGCTGTGCAGCACTTCAATGACACCTTCCTTACTATTGTAAACAGACTTGCACCTCCAAGAACAGTTCGTGTCAAAGCCAACTACACACCATGGTTAACCCATGAGACTCATACCCTCCTAAAACAAAGGGACAAAGCATGGCAAACCTGGGCTAAAAATAAATCCCTCCAAAACCATTTAATTTAACAGCAACTTAGAAACAGTGCCAAACACCAAATTAAACTAGACAAACAACACTACTATTCTAATTTACAATGTAAATACAGAATGAATCCACAAAAATTCTAGAACACAATTAATAACATATTTCATCCTGGCCAAATCACCCCCCCCCCAACTTACCTGATACACAATCAATATTGTTGAATGATTTAACATATTCTTCACTGAAAGTGTTTTAGCACTGACAAAGAATAACAAGTCCCCACAATGCCAACACCATGCAATCCAAGCAATTTTGTGGATGCAGTCTCATTTCAGACAGTCCCAAAACAAGCTATTGCAAAACTATTAAAGAAGTTGAAACTCACTTCACTGGCAGCAGATAACCTGCCAGCAGAATATCTAAAATTAATAGCAGAGGTTATTGCCTTCCCTGTGTCAATACTTATAAACTGCTCTATAACAGAACAGTATGTCCCAGCTATTTGGAAATTTGCATATATTACAATATTACACCATTACACAAAGGAAGAAATTTAACAGAACTAACAAACTACTGACACATTGCTATACTTTCACCACTTTCTAAAATTCTGGAAAGATGTATCCACTTTCAACTCCTTAAACACCTTCTAAACAATAATCTCCTCTCATTGTACCATGGATTCTGACTATATCATAGCACTGCTACAGCTCTTCTAAGGTTTACTAACACTATAAATAAATTCAGAGATGATAGCAAAATAATGTCTTTTTGGACGTGTCTAAAGCATTCAGTACAGTTTCCCATCCTAAGTTACTGTCCACTCTGAATAATCTTAATATCAATCCTGATGCTGTTAACTGGTTTCAAGGTTATCTATCTAGTCACCAGCAACCTGTGAAATGGAAGCAAGATCTGTCTCCACTCCTTTTACACTTGGAGTCCCTCAGTGCTCAATCCTAGAGCCCCTCCTCTTCAGCATATTCATAAATGATCTTAATACTGCCTCTTGAAGCATGCATCATACAATACGCAGATGATTCGACCCTCATATGTGCAGCATCCACAATAACTCAACTTCTTACAGTCACACAAAAAGCCTTCTCTGATATTGAAATGTGGCTAGCAAACTCCCAACTCATTCTCAACCGTAATAAAACTAAACTTATGATCTTTCATCCATCTAAACCTATTAACCTCTCAGTTAACTTTTATATTACTGCCAGTAATAATATTAGGATTTTCCCATATTCCCAAACAAAACTATTAGACATTATAATTGACAACAGACTAATATTTGGCATACACATTTCTAACAGAATCAAAACGGTTCACAAGAAAATGGGAACAATGCATAGAAACAAAAAAATCTTAACAGACACTACAAAAATAGCCATAGAACTCACCTTCTCTCCTCACTCTTATATGCGTCCCCCATACTTACCAACCTCAAAAAGTCAGAACTAAGTAAATTAGAATTGTGTTGCAATGTTGATGTCTTGTTGTTGTCTTTCGGCTTTTCCCGGTTAGCGGTCGCCACAACGGAACTCCGGTTTGCTAATGATTGGCAGTAGATTTTCACAAACGCCGAGGTGCCAGCTCGACCTTCAACCTTCAATTGAGGTGTGCCCATTTACGCATGTCTTTCGAAGCCCAACCAACCGCAGGAAGGACATGCAAATGCCACACAAAAGGCACTCCCCACACTTCAGCCGAGAATCGAATGGGAGAACCTCTTGCTGTGAATTGTGTTGCAATAAGAGTGTCAAACTTGCAACAGATTCCACACATTCAACCCATCACTGCCAATGCCTCAAAAATCTTTCTTGGTTGGAATTATCTCATGTTATGAACTCTAATTATTTAATAATGGCTCACACAATAATGCACAATTCTGACAAAGTACCTTCCCTAAAAAATCTTCTACAACCCTAGTCTACCATTCGTAATCTTCGATCATCTAACAAAGACTTACTCCAAGTAACCAAAGTATCCAATACAGCATGCAACTCTCTTTACTCTAACTTTGCTGCCAAAAATTGGAATACCCTTCCAGATTAGATCCGTAAGCAATCTTAATCATTTTAAAATATCTTTCAAAAGAGACTTATTTGAATCCTGGCTTTGCACATGTAACACTCCAGGTTACTTATTAACTTAGCACTACTTATAAATTTTGACTGTACGTACTAACTCTGTTAACATATCCCTTCTAACAACACTACTTCTCTATAAGTAGTTACATTCTTAGCCTCAACTCTCACCACTGAAGTATTACTAACTATGCACTACTTTGCCTAAGTGATTCTCCCTACTTAATTTCCTAATTAATGTTATGTTCCTCCACATATATAAGGTCAACCACATATTTGTCTATATTCAAGCATTTAAAGTCTTGTTCTATTTGATACTATGTATATATTTTTGTTTTTAAATTTATATCCTGTAAATGTGGTAACACTCATTTTTTTATTGTCTATAATTTCTAATACCTGATGTGATGACTTTGTATGTAAGCTTAGGCTGGAGCTTTTCATCCTGGGCCTCCGCTGAAAATGGGCACTGTCTCAGTTGGACCATCCTGGTAAATAAATAAATCAATACATTTTTCTCACAGGTGATCATGACAGTGGAACTGTGGGAGCTGTACCACCTGATGTCAGTGTATCAGCAGGCTCTGATGATGTTTGGTGGCCAAACAGAGGCACAGTCGGGGGTTACACATTCATATTATTACACAATACACTCCACGTTCAGGCCTTACCTTCTAAATGCAGCAGTTTCCACAGTTTTAGTTCAGGGCTGACTCTGTCTGATGCAAGCAGCACACAGCCAATACATGGGAAGGTAAAGGTTGTATGATTTGCCTGGCATCAATGTTGCTACATGTATGTGAGTAGGATGAAGGTTTTAGGCACTTAGGTGGTGAGTGAGTGTGCTATGAGTTGTAGCATGGCACACACTGTGAATTTTTATGCACATGTCCATGAATTGTCATGTAGGGCTCTCCCAGATGTATCTAGGCACTGAAACTGTGACTTCAGCAGACCAAACACAAGCTCTATGATATTTTCTTGTTTGAACATGTGCCTCATTATGGCATTCTTCCAGTGCATAGCCTGCATCCCCCAATTAATGACCACATGGGATATCCCCCTTAGCAAACTTCTGCTACAGTTAAGAGGTATGTCAGATATGTGAGTCATGGTAACTGCCTGTGTTCTCAGCACACATATACAAGATGATTTCCTTGGCATTACACATGAATTGGCAGTTGATAGAGTGGTAGCCATGAACTGACTGTGTACTGCTTGCATCAGACAGAGGCAGCCCTGAATTAAAACTGTGGCAACTGCTGCATTTACAAGGTAAGTCTTGATTGTGGATTGTATTGTGTAATAATATGAATGAGTGGCATATCTTTGTATGTTGTTAATTGGTAGTGTTGTTGTGCCTTTCAGCTTTTCCTGGTTAAGGGTCGCCACAGCGGAACTCCGGTCCACTAATGATTGGCAGTAGATTTTTACATGCCGAGTTGCCAGCCCTGACACACAACCTTCAACGAAGGTATGCCCATTCAAGCATGTCTCCACACAGAAGACGCTCTAGCTGAGAATCGAACAGGACAACGTCTTCCTGTGAGGCAACAATGCTACTGCAGCACCACCACTGCAGTGATAATTGGTAGTGTAAGCAAGTAAAAGGTGAATGATTTGTACAGAAATTACTTTAACATGTGACAGCATAGACATATTTGACTTAGATGATTTAGATGTACTTTTGTCAATATTGGAAATGTAAGTAAGCAGCACACAATTCAGGTTCTGTTCATAGGATCATAGGAAGTTTCTAGGCTATTGGCCCTGAGGCCCTTACAAACCTAGCCAAGAATTTAGCCCATGTTCCAACAACTCAGCACCCTATGCCACTTTCAAGCAGGAACACAGTTGGAAACCCAGGGGTGTATTTTCTGTTCCCCATCCAGTCATCCAGGTTGCACATAAAAAGGTTTAATGAGGTACGCTGCATTACATGGAGATGGAGTCTATTCCACAAAATGGGAAGTGTCTGGGACACAAATATGTCCCACCACCAAGTTGTATTGATGTCACAGACCAGGTTGAGGTCACGCATGCAGATTACACAAGTGGAGTTTGACTTGCGGTTATGCAGGAGTCCAATCAGTGTGTGGTCTGATATTGCTTTATATGCCAGACAGAGGCAATGTCTCAGAAGTCTGTAGGAGACTGAGTAGAGGGACAGTGCTTTTAGCCTATCTTTGTAGGGTAGATGTTTGAGCATCCAACCTCCCCTTCTTTTGTGGGCAACTGAATATGCTATTATTACCATGTAATGTCCTCACACATTTTAAGGTCAATGATATAGAATGACTTACAGATTCCATGTCTAAAAAGAGAAGAGTGACCAACAAACAGAGAGAGATAACACAGAGCTGTATATTTGCAAACAATAACCATAACTGGTTGTGAGATCACTTAGTGCACTACATCCCAAAATAATGAATATAAAAATAATGTACAAATAACAGATGTAAGTCATCATATTGCTATAGATGATATTATTGGTTTTAAGCAGAATGATTTCAATTCCTTGTTGCAAAGCTGTTTGTGTGGCAATGAGGGATAAGGCAACCTTACTGTATTCTGATGGTTCAGTGGAATTACAGATCATATCCAGACCTCTGTAGAAATACATCATGTGTACTAACATGTTGTAGTATATATGTCATACATTGCTTTTCCTCATGTCAGCTACATTTCCTGCGTTTTTCTTTTTTCCTCTTTATTTTTTCTTCGTTATTTTTTTAAATTTTTTTGGCCAGAGTTTGTGTGATGCACCGATTAGTGCAATCACAAGACATAGGAAATGAATGGCAGGTTTGGCTGTGCTTATCTTGTTTGTGTGAAGCACACCAGTGTGCAAATTGGATAATAGGACCCAGACAGCTAAAAATAGAAACCAGATACATTTAATTCATTCAATTAGGCCCCAGTCAAACACGCTAAGCAGTATTGCATGGCAGTTAACTGAGAAACTTTAAGAATGATTATTAAATTATGGAATGTCATGTAACTAGTCCTGGTGTAAGCATACAGTTTGAGTACAGATGGTCCTGGGTTCAAGTACAAGGTATGCAACCTTTTTTTTAATGTTGTGATATTGCAGTTGATAGCAATGAACTGAAACATGAACAACCATTATATCAACTTTCCTGTGGTAACAAGTGTAAGTATAGGACTGACATACACATGATTCTGGGTTCTAAAACAGGATATTCCACAAACTTTTACATTTAGGTTCATAGGTAGGTACTAGGCTATCAGCCCTGGGGCCTATACAAGCCCAGCCAAAAAAGGTACCCTGGCTTTTGCCACCCAAGAAAATTATTTTCCTGTGCCACTGTCAAACAGAGCCACAGATGTGATTCTCAGGGTGAATTTCCAATTTCCCATCCAATCATCAAGATTTTTCTTGAAGAGTGCTAATGAGGAGCTTTGTTTGATATAGATAGGTAGTTTATTCCAGAGTATGGGAAGTCTCTGGGACAGGAATCCATCCCTCCAGCATGTTCTGTTTACTGTGGTGACATGGTTTAGGTCCCTAGAGCATGTAGCTCGGAGGGATGGGGATTTATTTAATTGGAGCATGTCCAACAGCTCTAGGTTTGACATAGCTTTATATGTTAAGCAGAGATCACCTCTGAGTAGGCGATATGCGACGGAGTAAAGCTGGTGTTTTTTGAGATGGTCTGTGTAGGGCATCTGTTTGAGGCCGTTAATCCTCTTTGTGAGGTATTTCTGCGGCCTTTCCAGTTGTTGTAGATGTCTTGTGAGGAACATACCAAAAGGGGCATTGTACTCTATAATGGGTGTAATGAGTGATGAGTAGAGGGGAACAATGACCTCTTTCTTTCTGGATGAGAAACCTTTTGTGATGAGGTGTGGCATGTAGAAGGAGTTCCTGACTACTGTGGCAATGTGATTATCAAAGGAGAAAATACTGTCCACCTGTGTCCCAAGGTCTCTTATCAGACTTTTGGAGTTAAGTATACTACCACCTATGTTGTAGTTCATGGGTACAGAGGTTTTACCAAAGGGGATGACAATGCACTTTGTGGCATTGAGCTTGAGGCCATGACTTTGACACCAGGCATTTGTCTCAGTGAGGTCCTTTTGTAGGATGTCCACATTGTTAGGAGTTTTGATTATGGCTCCTAGTTTGCAGTCATCTGCGAACATCATTAGACAAAGACCTTCTGTGTTCTCCTGTACTTCAGAGAAGTAGATACCAAATAGGAGAGGACCCAGGACTGAACCCTGTGGTACTCCACTTGTCACTGGTCTGAAATCGGATTTGGAGTCTGCTACTTTCACAGTGTGGGTTCTGTCAGTGAGCCAGTTGACAACCCATCTTGTGGCATAGGGATTTATACCTAGTTTAGTGAGATTATCTATAATTCCAGAGTGGGGGATGGTGTTGAAAGCCTTGGCAAGATCAAGATAGGCTGTGTGAACCACCTTACCCTTGTCTACAGCTTTGGTGACTACTTCAAAGAAGTCTATCATGTTTAGGAGACATGATCAGCCTTTTACAAACCCGAACTGGGTGGGGTCCAGAGTTTGGAGATTACCAATGTCTTTGTTTATAAGTTCCATGATGATACGTTCCATGGCCTTGCAGAGAAGTCTCATCAGACAAATGGGGTGGTAGTTCCCGGGGTCCGTGGTGGCTCCCCCCTTGTGGAGTGGGATAACCATCACTGTACGCCATTCAGCAGGCACAAAGCCTGAGGTGAGGCTATGATTGAACATGGTACTTAGGTGGGGTGCCAGTTCGTTCTTTAGTTCATGTAGAACGCAGCCTGTGATGTTGTCTGGTCCCGTGGATGCTGTGTTCTTGGCTTTGGAGAGTGTGGTTTTTACCTGTGCAGCCATGATTACAGGAACTTTGCATTCTTCTGGTATACAGATGGGCTATTTAGGGATGAGAAGGGGGTAAAGTCAGCACTGAACCTATCTGCCAGGATGTTGGCAATATCAGTTGGGTCTGTATATTTAGTGCCATTGTGCTGTAACTCAGAGCAGATCTGAGTGTTGCCATTGAGACTCTTGACATAGCTATAGAATGCTTTGTGGTTGTCTTTAGAATCAGTGGTGATTTTGTTTTCGTAACTAGCTTTGGAGGATTTTATCATGGATCGCAGCTTCTTACTGAGGCTGACCAGGGAGCTCCTCTACTCATGGGATTTTGCTCTCTTTTGCAACAGTTTCTTCCTTCTGTTATACATTTTGTTTATGGCAGGGGACCACCAGATTGGCTTCCTTTTTTGGAGGATAGCATCTTGGTTCTGTTTGGGATAGCACGATCCATGCACTCATGTAAGTGCTTATAAAGTGCAATTGTGTAGGATTCAGTGGTCATAACTGTATTGTCCATCTGCATGGGTGTCGTGAAGTTCACTACTTCTGTCTTAAGAAGCATGAAGTTGGCTTTGGAGAAATTCTTTACCATGGTTTCCTTAATAGGGGGGTGGGTGGGGGCAGGATGTGGATACCTAGGGTAATTAGCTTATGGTCGGATCGGACCAATGAGGCGTTGACTTCAGGTGTGGAACACCAGTCACTCATGTTGGTAATGACTAGATCTAGGATATTAATGCCCCTGGTGGGGGTGTGGATAAGTTGATCCAGGGCACTGGAGTTTCTGAATTCCAGAAAGCGTTGAGTGAAGGAGTTGTTACATGAGTAGTTTTCCCAGTTAATGGTGGGGTAGTTGAAATCACCCATTATTAGGGTGTTTGGTTGAACCCTGATATTTTCCAGTACATCAAGAAAAGAGGAGTGGGAATCCTGGGGCATGGTGGATGATCTGTAGAAAGCTACAATTTGGATTGCAGTTTTGCCCAGAGTTACTTGCACTTGGATAACCTTGGCTGCATTATGCTGAGCAACTAGCCTGGAGGTGTGGATATCCTTAATGAATATGGACACACCTCCACCTTTGGTGCTCTGGTCCAAGTTACATGGCTGAAAAGTGTGGTATGACTTATAGCCTGGTAGTGCAGGGGTGCTCTCTGGAGCCTTGAACCAGGTCTCAGTCACTGCACAGATATCAATTTTCTCCATTTTAAGGAGTGCCTCAACTGAGTGCATTTTGAGATTTAGACTTCTAGCATTGAGTAGCATCACCCTCAGTTTTTACTTGCCTATTCCTGTTACGGTGGTGAATTTGTCATTTGAACCGTGCCTAAAAAAGGCACTATAGGGGCAGAAAGAACCTTAGCCAGTATCCGGAATCCCAGGGGTGACAGGTGCAGGCCATCTCTGGCAAAGCATCATGGTCTGTCGACCATGTCATCCCAGGCAGACAGTTACTGGATCCCTTTAGAATGGCACCAGAAGCTTAGCCAATTGTTGAAGTCAATCATTTTGTCCTTGTGCTACGGCATCATTCTGGGTGATGGCATAATGCTACTCAGGGCTAGGGTCATACCTGCCTGGGCTATAAGATCAGAAAGCTCTTCCATGTCTCTTTTCATGTAGTCCAGGGAGGTACATCTCAGGTTGTTCACACCAACATGGACAATGACAGAGTCATATTTGTACTTGTTGTGGAGTGACCTGAGTGCATGGATTATGTGGCGGATCCTGGCACCCGACAGGCAGTTGACAGTAACTTTCTCCTTGTTTAGCTTGGTGAGTGGGACATCATTGTGCCTGACAATAGAGTCACCTATAATTAGTGTGTTGGGTACGTTGTTTTGCCTTATTGGCTGTGGTTGAGTGGCACATTGAGTCTGTGGGCTATTTGTCATTTGGATTTTGTTGGGGGGGTGGAGGTTGCTTGCATTTCTGCTTTGGAGGTCTCTGTTGCTTGAGCAGATTATTATTGAGAGCCTCCGTGAATGTTTTTGTGTTTCTATGTGTGGGTTTTGGTGATGTAGATTTAGTGAGACAATGTGATGAGTGTGGTGTGGTGCAAGTGTTTACCTTCTCCTCTTGACTGTCAAGTTCAGTCTTGATTGGAGAGAGCTTTACCTCCAGTTTGGATAGATAAGTGCATCTCTCACAGGTTGTAGTGTTGGGTGGTAGAAGTAGAGGATTGTCTGTGTACATGAGGCAATTTCTACATTGCCCCAAGATGCCCAAATTCATCAGATAGACAGGAGAGAACACTGGGAGCTGACCCTTGGACATGCCTGATTAAAAAAATATTTTCCTCTAGATAAGTGAGGAAAGTGAGTACAAGAACTGTTTTTCTCTAAGCAAGTTAGGAAAATAAGTACCAAAACTGTTTTCCTCTGGGTAATGAGGAAGGTTGAGTGCTGTAGTAATTAAGAGGTTATTTAGTGCTTACAAGTTCTGAACAAGTGCTGATCACAAATAAGCAAATTCAAGTGCTAAAACTAAGAATCTGTAGCTGGATTAAACTAGTTACAGGAAAGTGGGGAAACAAGTGCAAATGTGGGCTTTTAAATCAGAAAGTTGAGAGAGATGGAAAAACTGCCCAAACGGCCAATAACTACAATTTCTGGGCCAGAACCACTCTTTATGTGGTAGATAGGTTACCTAGTGCTTACCACTCCCACTGATAAGCTAGAAGGCTTCCCTCCAACACAGAAAACTTGGGGGGTGGGCTCAGAAGCTTACATACAGTTCTGGATACAGCAAATCTGAATCTAGACTACACTAGTTAAAGAAAAGTTTATATATATATATATATATATATATATATATATATATATATATATATATATATCTACAGAAAAGTAGCTAAAACAACAGTAAAAACAATTCAAATGCAGTGCAAGCTAGCACACTTGAGTATGTAGCAATGTTAGACCAAACAGTTTAAAAAATGCATTAAATTAAAAATGACAGAAAACAAGTGCAGAAGGAGTCTATTAGGTAGAATGAGGTAAAGAGATAGGACTGGGGGGAGTGTCCCAGATCAACTCTACAGTGGCGGCGTACAACTGCAAAAGCCTCCAAATTTAAACAACAAAACAGGAATAGGAAGAGTGGGTATGGGAAAACCAACACCTTCAGCAGAGATCTGAGAAACTATACACTGAAGCAAAAATAACAGTGCACAACTCTAAAGTCAGCCAGCAATCATATAAAATTAGTCAAACAATTACCAGTACACAACTCTGAAGTGCCAAAAAAATATACTCAGCTCTGTATATATCCAGATAGTTTGAAGAGCACTCTGTCAGGACACAGGAAGGCTCCAGCAATGATATGCAGACTTTTCCTTCTTTTTCTTCTTCTTTCGGCTTTTTCCCGGTTAGGGGTCGCCACAGCGGATCACCTTGTCTGCACATTGAATGGCAGTGGAGTTTCACGGTGTCGAGTTGCCAGCCCGGCGCCCAACCTTCCACAGAAGGCACACTCACATGCACACCTAGGGCCAATTTAGAGTGTCCAATCCACCTGCAGCATGTCTTTGGGATGTGGGAGGAAACTGGAGCACCCGGAGGAATTCCACGCGACCACAGGGAGGACATGCAGACTCCACACAGAAGGCTCCCCAGCCGAGGATCGAACCGGAGAACCTCTTGCTGTGAGGCAGCAATGCTAACCACTGCACCACCGTGGCTGCCCCAATATGCAGACTTTTACTAAGAGGGTCTAATTTTATGCAAGTAATCCTTGAGATAGTCTGATAACACACAGGATGTAAAACCAGTTATACCAACTTAAGACACAGAGAAATAGGGGGAGGAGGGAAAAATGTTCCACTTCCCATTATATTCACTCTCACTTATAACATTTTAGATAGCGGACCTGATATTAATTATATGTAGGAGGGATGAGACACTGTCATTGTGTTAACAAAGTAACCTTCCAATTTAATTCCTCACTGCTTGGCACTGCTGTTCTTTGCTTATAATAGAGCAAACATGTTGCTTGGGTCTGGACTCTCCAGAAAAAGCAATAGGTGTAATTGGTGGGAAAACATTAGTTTACTTTGCTCTTCGTCTGCTGATAGAGATGGCTGGCATTAGTGGGGAAGGTGCCAGGTTAAGGACACAGAGGTGGGGTGTTCAGCAGTCCAGGATATTTATTGTGCTCCTAGTAAAGCACCACAGCTACAGACTTCTGCAGGGTGACTATTCTGTCTATCAGTACAGGTCTGAGGCTTGGAATAGTTTGGACCAGGCTGTATCCAGTCCTGCTGGCATCACTCACACCAAGCAGCAATGCAAGCATCATTTTAATGACATACAGAAGAGGGAGATGGATACCCTCAACTACTGGTTTGAGCAATTTAGGACTGTGGACATCCCACAGTTGTTTAAGTATCAATTAAAGAGATTACTTGCAAGACTTAGAAAGCTTAGTATAGACAAGATTGGTAAGCATAATGTTCCTCTGTTCTTTTCTGCTCTATCTTCAGCTGCCAGAAATAGGGAGTTCAATGTCCAGGCCTGTGAAACTCGAATGGAGAGACTGAGGGAAGCAAGTAATATGTATGCAGCAGATGAGAAGTGTGATTGTACCATTGAAGGTTAAAGATAGCTTTTTTGGTACTTTAAACAGTTGCATCAAATTGAGCACGCATATCCCAACAGTAAAAGCAAGTATGCATGCATTAGTCTGTAGCATAAACCAATTGTAAGAGTCCAATATTTGACTTTAGTCAGAGGTTGTAGGTTCAAATACCACAATGCACAACTTTACAACACTGTTATTTCTTCAGTAATATTTACATTAAATTAAAACATCTATACCACTGTCAAAAATACCCTGCTGTAAACTGTAGTCTGTGTAACTGAAACACACATATGTGCAATATATGCACATTTCAATGATTACTTGCAACAGTGTGTAATACGTATCTGTTAGGAGGTATACTTAAACTTAAATGTAAAACTTAAAATAATAGAGTTGTATAACTGTATTAATGCACTCTATATCACACATGATGGTACTAATTTTATTGCTTTTTTTCTTTCACCTCAACACTTCTCGCTCTCTTTTATTTTCTTTATGCTATTTTATTTTTTCAAAATAATTTTCTTTTTGTTTTACTTTTATTTTCTTTTATGTTTAAAATATATACTTTTTATTTGATTTTTTTATTTAGTTTTTTATTTTTATTATGTGCTGTCAAAACACCCCTCTCTCTGGAGGTGACAGTCCAAATTCAGTTAATATTCTACACATATTTTCAGTTTACACTGTTAAAGAAATGGATAGCAATGGTTCTTTCCTACTTCCCTCGCTCCTGCAATTCCTGCCTGCTTTCCCTTTGTTCTTACCCCTGCTTGCTCTCCATTTCACCACTTTCCTATCTACCCCACTTTTACCACTTTAATTTGGTCAGTAAATAGAATCACACACAACACATAAAAGTAGCAGAAACAGCAATGGATGCCTTCACTTTTTGGGTTCCATGTTTGCTTGGAGGTGCACATCATGCAACAATGCACATCAACAGTGAGTGGTGGGAAAATGCTGTAGTTACTTCTGTGCAATCCCGCTTAAACTCACTGCACCACGCCAACTCACAGCAACACATGTACTATAAAGAATTCATGTCATTGCCTTATCAATGTTTAATTAAAAGTATTTAAAAGTATTAGATACACCTGGACTGGAACCCATACCATCTGGGCCCAAAAAGGAATGTATCCATGTATTAACATGTGCTGCCACAGAGTCAGTTAAGCAGCAGGTGTCTTTCATACACTCAGTACTAACTGTCAGACTTTAGAAATGTGGCTCGTGTTTGTGCAATGCTTAGCTACACACAAATATGTGTATCTCCCATGCATATACATTTTGCCAATTGACACAAATCCACTGTTCACCACTCTATAGAAAAGTAATTATTTTGTATTAGTGCTGTTTCCTGTCCATTTCTTGTCTATGACATTATCTTACATGTGGAAAAATTGCAAACTGTAGGCCCTATCTAACAATATGTCACATATTTACAATGCAGCCATGTGTTGCCACCCCGCCCCAAGCACTGCAACCCTGGTATCTCAGTACTTTTTCCACACATATGTCACTTACACTGCAGAAAGTCATATCAAATTCAGAACTACAGCTATTGACCCATAAGCCTAAAAAGCTTTATTTGCAAGGCTAGGGAAGGAATCAGCATGGACTTTGTCCACAGGGACATAGGCGACCTTCAACATACTTGACCAGACTCGTTTAGTTTTTGTCCAGAGTAGATCTTGCTTGCTGAACTTTGTGAACTTCTTTAACACTGACCACAAAGAGCTGGATGAGTAATAACAGGATATACCACCTATGCTGAGTTATCCATGGCTTTTGATATCTCCCATTCACGTCTCATAGTGAAGATCTCCCATCTGGGAATATTGCCATAGAGTACTAGATGGATAGCCAATTTGCTCACTGAAAGAACATTCACTCACAAAGTTGGGGACTGCACCTGCACCACTAGCCACTTACCAGTGGAATACCACAAGAATCTGTGCTTGGCCCTCAACTGTTTGGAAACTATTTTCTTAAACTGCAGGCAATGGTAGACGGTGTGATTATGTGAGATATTGCCAGCTATGCTAGACACAATATGGCAGTGCATGTGTAACATATGGTAGAGCACCTAGCTGGAGTTATATAAAGAATTTTATGTCATTTGAAAATCAAAATGATTTGTACAGATGATTGTGTTAAAATGTATTTGTAAAGTAGTTTGTATTAAAATATATCATAAGTGGGTCCTGATAGACAGAAAATTAATATACATATATGTCTGGGTGTGTTGTTATTAACTGTTGAAGTGTAAATATGTTAAGAGGCAATGCTGGAAGGGAAGGGGTCAAGTTCAGCCCAGCTTACCTTAAGAAAAAAAAATAGCTTGAAATTAAATGAATTGGTTTGGGCCATAAAGCTTTTATCTCACAGGCCTGAATGCAACCAGACAGAATATGTTTGGTCTGGGATCCTGCTCTTATTGCCTTTAGTGATGAGCCGATTGCTACCCTGGGGTGCCAGAGAATGGTGGGTTCGTTTCTGCAGAAGGATGAAAGCATTGGAATTGCTTTATAGTCTCACGATGCCTTAGCAAAACTCTAGGTGTGTATTGTGACGGATTCAGTATACAATCTCGAAATACTGAAATGTTGAATTTCAGTATTTCGAGACTGAATAGTCGAAAAACCACATACACAAAAACCTACAATAACGAATACTACAATCGCGACCATTCACACACGCACACAAACCAGGACATAATCACACACACACATACAACTACCTAACTAAACAAACATAACAGCACACACAAACACACTTAACCTACCTACCTACAAGCAGGGGGGCAAGCACCCCTGCAGCCCCCACACCTCCTTACTTATATATTCTAACTCCAAGGTCACACTAAACAAACAAACACACAACAAACACCACCGCACACACTCATACACACTAAAATCCCTACCCATTATCCTCAAACATGCAACACTTACCTGGAACCCCAGATAAATCCACAAACCGCACCACACATCACAGACACAACACCACGATAGTGGCTGATTCGACATTTGTGGATTCGGCATAGTGTAGTTTCGGTTAACTGCACTTTCCACTATTCAGTCTCGACGTACTGAATTTCGACATTTCAGTACGTCGAGATTGTCTAGTGCATCCATTGTGACACATCTGTGCTAGATCCTGATTCAGCTTCTAGTCAGAGGGGTTGTGTGGGAACTACAGAATCAGATGACCAGATGTGATGTCATTCTATAACCTGCACTGAAGTTGTATTTAGATATTAGTGAGAGATATGATAGTGACACTCAGCACTCTGTTATTGGTACTGACAACAAAGACACTCATCCACTTCATACTGCCTTGCTCTAGCAAGTAAGTAGGTAGCAGTAATTCTTCAGTCAGTTAGGAAAAATATAGTGAGACTAGTTAAATATTGTTTTTCTGTATCTGTCTGAATCTTTCAATCTGTGTTGTTTTTAAATTTCCTGTGAAGTGAAACTCTGGTGTTTACTGTAAATAGATATTCAGCATTTTCATGTTTCTATTTTATTATTTATTATTACATATATTTATACCTTTCATTGTGGCTCATCTTTTAGATAATATTTTAACCCCTGAAAATAATTGCATGTATGTGGTGCACTGTGGCTTCATGCCCCTGAAAGTTTTGCCCCATTGTTAATATTACCTTTTGTTTAAGTATTCATTTTATGGAGAGAAATGGGGTACCTTGGTAATAGCCTTAAAGTAGCTGCCTGGTGGCAGTGAATCTACCTGATAGCCTAGGTGAAGGTGGTATAGTGGGTAAATCTATGCCAGCATTTTCCAGGTGTGTGTGTGTGTGTGTGTGTGTGTGTGTGTGTGTGTGTGTGTGTGTGTGTGTGTGTGTGTGTGTCAGCTACTTGGAAATTTCTGAAGAGATAAATGTGAAGTCTTATTTAGGGCCTGAAGAGGAAAATCCAGCCCCAGGTCTGGAGTGTGCTCCCTTTGTGCTCTTAAGGGAGATTGTGATTAGTGCAGAGAGCTGCATCAGACAATACATACTATATCATATAAAATATCTATCTTTGTTCCAAGTGAACATCCCCACTAGTGACAGTACTGAGGATTGAGATGTCTTGATTACTGGTCCAGAGGAGGGACGTCACAAAAGGATTGTGATTTACTAAGTTTGCAGATGACTATTAACTGGATGCACTCAGATAGAGTCCCTCAAAGATGGTAACATATTACAGAAGGGGCTGACACAGACAAATGATTGGTGCCAAACTCATGGATTGAACCTTAAAGCAAATAATGGCTCATTGTTCCCTTTGGCAATGAAGTACCCCTGCTATGATATACATAACACCTCTGTGAGATCAAACACAGTGTTGTGAGTCTTGGGAACACATGCTGATAGCAATCTATACTTTCATCATTATGTGTCCATAGTAGTGAGACAGACATTCATCATTGCGCACCTCATTCATATAGACATCACATTCAAGACCAGGGAGGTTATAGCTCTGCTGTACTCTACCCTATCAGACAACTAAATGAGTTCAATTTTCCCTTCTATCTGTACCTTACCAGAAACCTGCAGGAATTGGAGGAAACATAGGTTTTTGACTGGGAAAATGTGTGGCCTCCAAACATAACATACATGGAAAGACTGAAAGACCTGTCACTGTACTAAGTATCATGTAGGCTGCTGAGAGGTGACATGCCTGGCCTATAGAGCAGTCTCAGACTCTAACATACTGGAAATTCTGGACATCTGCACATCAAATTGGACAAGAATAACTTAATCCAGTGTTCTCAACCTAGCCTGCAACATACACAGAACATGCTTGTGAAAAAGATATATCCCTCAGTGATTGGCACTTTTATGTATTAGGCTCCCATTGTATGTGAAGCAGTGCTCTTCAATGTCCCTGTTCAAGCAAAACCTTGACAACCGGTTGGGCCACTTTTGGAGTGGCACCTATGTCCTTCATGGACAAGGCCAGATGGTGCTGCTCACAACATTGCTCTGTGACCATCTAATAATGTACAATAGTGTGATAAGAGACTTAGGGACACAGGTGGACAGTGGTCTCACCTTTGATAACCACATTGCCACAACAGTCAGGGAATCCTTCTATGTGGTACATCTCATCACTAAGGGCTTTTCATCCAGGAAAAAGGAGGTCATTGCCCCACTGTACTCATCCCTCATTAGACCCATTATAGAATATGATGTCCCATTTGGTATGTACCTCTCAAGACATCTGCAACAACTGGAAAGGCCAAAGAAATACCTCACTATAAGAATCACAGGCCTAATGGAGATGCCCTACGCTGACCACCTTAAAAACCTCCAGCTATACTCTGTTGCATATCGTCTATTCAGAGGTGATCTCTGCTTAACATACAAGGCCATGTCAAACCCAGAGCTGTTGGACATGCTACACGTAAATAAATTCCAATCCCTCAGAGCCACATGCTCTGGATTAGACTGCCCACACATGTCAAGCAGAGCACCTCTTTGACCCTCTTCAAAAGGAACCTTGACAATTGGATGGGAGAAAGGAAATTCACCCCGGGGATCAAGTCAGTCGCCCTGCTTGACATGGGCCCAGGGAAGTAAATATTGTGGGAAGAAATAGCCAGGGAATTGTTATGGATAGGCTTGCATAGGCCCTAGGGCCGATAGCCTAGTACCAATCTATGAACCACTGAACCTATAGGTGTACTTGTGTTTTTAAACAGCTAGGCTTGTAAACACCCTAGGGCTATTAGGCTAGATGCCTCTTATCAACTTATGAATCTATGCAAGCCTCCCAACATCTTGTCTCCCAAATGGCCTGCTGATGTCATGTACTATAAGTTGGCCTGCACTCTTGCAAAGGTCTGACTTGTGCTGTGGCACTTGCATTAATACTTTATTCTGTAATCTGTGTTCTTAGGTTCGATTCTCACTTCAGTCAACTGTGTGTGCTTATGTATTCTTACTTCTATTGCAGAGAGCATTTTACACCAACATATAGATCACTGTTATTAGCATATTTTCCTCAGCAGATGCTGCTGATGTCATCCTCTATACGAGATTTGTGAATATGGAGTACTACCACCAGGGCAGGGTCAGAGACTGGTCTAGAGATCAGGAAAATGTCACCTCTTAAGTTGACCTGCACTCTTGTAAAAGTCATACTAGTGCCATGGTGCTTGCTTAAAGTACTGTGTTCTGTAATCTGTGTATTTTGGTAGGGGTTCTGTAATCACTGCAGTCAAGTCTGTGTGTGTGTGTGTGTGTGTGTCTGTGTGTGTGTGTGTGTGTGTGTGTGTGTGTGTGTGTGTGTGTGTGTGTGTGTTTCTAGACAGAAAAGCAAAAGAGTGAAAGAGTGTATCCTATAGTTACTGCTCCAATGCAATGGATTGACAGTATTTTGATACTTGCATATGCCTACACAGCCATTTCATGCAGGCCTCCCATCATTCTCTCTCCCACATGGTCTGCTGATGTCATCTACTATAAGTTGACCTGCACTCTTGTAAAAGTCAGACTTGTGTTGCGGTGCCTGCATAAAGTTCTGTGTTTTGTAGTCTGTGTAGTTAGATAGGTAGGGGTTCTAGTCTCACTGCAGTCAGCTGTGTGTGTGTGCGCTCTTGCTTGATGTTCAGAGAGCCTTTTCCACCAGTATGTGGGACACTGTTGTTACCATATTCTCCTCAACAGACAGTGATGACGTCATCAGGTATAAAGTGTTGTTTGAGACATTCAAAGTCAGATTTGCACAATGGTGCTTGCGTAAATTACAGTGTTTTATAGCATGTGTACTTAGGTAGGGGTTCTATGTTCACTGCAGTCAAGTGTGTGTGTGTGTGTGTGTGTGTGTGTGTGTGTGTGTGTGTGTGTGTGTGTGCGTGTGTTGCACTTTTGCTTGACACCAGCATGTAAATTACTGTTATTAGCATATTTTCCTCAACAGATACTGCTGATGTCATCAGCTATATCAGATTTGTGAATATGTAGTAGTCCCATCAGGGCATGGTCAGAGGAAGGTCTGGAGGCTAGGAAGATGTCAACTCATCCTCTGCAAGACCGATTACAGTGACATGGTTTTTAATCTATCCACATACATTATGGTTTGTAGTCCCTGTATTTTCTTGATGAGAAAGCCCTGTGGTGTATCCAGCTACTGCATGTGTCTAGAGAGGTACATGCAAAAGAGAGCATTACATTGTATGAGTGTTCTGATGAGGTTTGAGTACAATGCTGTCATACTATCCTATGATGTGAATATGATGGCATGACTTATGTGTGGTCATTACGCAGATTGCTATCTACATGTGTTCCCACTGCCTGTATCACTGGGTTTCAGCATAGCAGCAATGCTGTAAATGTTGGGATTAACATGGAATTCCACTTTTCAGACAGACAGCATAAAAAAGACACATTTCTGCATTTATCTGTAGGTATTGTGCCTTTGTCACCAATCATTTGACTGTGTTACCTCCTCCTGTACTATGTTATCATCATTGGTGGACCCAATGATAGCACCCAATATGCAAGAATCAGTGAACTTGGTAAGACAAACACCATATATTTTAGCCTGACATATTGAGAAATAGAGTCCAAACAGTGAAGGGCCAAGCACAGATCCCTGGGTTTTGCCAATGGTGACAGCTCTACTGGTGCAGGTTCATTCATCAACTTTCACAGAATGTGTTCTGTTGGTGAGCCAACTGGTTACCCATCTAGTGATGTAAGGATTAATCTCCAGCTTGGAGGGTTTTTCAATGATACCTGCATGGGGGATTGTGTCAAAACCCTAGGCCAGATCATGATAGGCAGCATGCACTGGCTTATCTTCATCAAGGCCTATCACATAGAATCACTGGGCTGTGATAACATTACAGATTGCCTATGGCATGACTGAGGACCTACACCTTCCTGATAAAGTTGAATATGCAATTCAACACCCTCTGCGCACGGGCTATGTTCCCATAGAAAGGTGTACATCAACATGCTTTCATCTGAGTTGGGGGGACAGCACCTGATGCATGCATGTATAGAGACATCCTAACTCTCCTCAGCTGTGAGGTAGACCAACATGTCCTCATGGAACTCTTGTAAATGGACACTAGTAATATTCCAGCTGTGTGCAAGATCTGTGCTAGTTGTTCATGCTAAATGATGTCTTTTACAACAGATAGATGCCCTCAATAAGGTCTTTGAGGGCATGCATGATGGCAACAGTATCATCTTGTGAAACGTCATCAGGTCAAGGCATTTGACACAAATGTACACTGAGGTATTCAATCAACACTGTCATATGTCACCATAAACAGCTATGTCACCAAGTGGGGAGAGCAGTGTATCACATATGTGGCATCTCACTATGTTAAAATTTGTGTAGTGACCTATATTTTAGGCTCAGTGATCAGGTCTGTACATCAGGGCTATCTACTAGGCCCTTTCCCATCCATTATTTAAGTGATTGACATCACAGATGACATACACATCCTGTGTCCAAACAGCTGCCTGAATGCCTACAGATTGTGGGCAATCATTGACTCCAACTGTTATATTAGTTTAATGCAGACAGTATCAACACATACCAAAAATTGCTGCAATAGCTGTGACAACACCTGTAGTGACAAGAAAACATGGGGGATTTGTTTAGTTGCAAAAACAAACACACAACCCAAGTATAAGGTAGACATCACACCCTATAATCAGACCAATGGGTGTTTGACCTGTGTCCTGGGGTACATGGTAAGTGGAACATCCACCAGCATGTGGTCACAGTGCTGACTACTCCCTTGAATGTAACACAAATACTTGGGTATGTGAAGGACATCCACATCAGAGGCCATAACGCCCTATAGTTCCCAGCCTTCATCATTCCCACAACTGAGTACAATGCACCCTTCATGTACCTCAATACACATCTTCCAGTGATGGGTAACTGAAGTGTATCACATCTGTCACAGTTCTCTGTCACACAGCTTATTGGACATACCTAGGTATTCTTTTTGTGGCATATACCTGACTGTCTGACAGTGCAGCAAACCAACCAAGTTGTTACACCAGATGCATTTGTGTTACCTGCTCTGCTGATGCACACACTACATACATAGGTGTTTCACAACATTAACGGCATGTAAATCATTTGCGACAGTGTGGATTGTGCCATAGTTATATATGCCATGCACATCAGTCAACTAGCCTGTATTGCTCATAATGTTCCATACAGCTAGAGCAGTGTCCCTCCTAACACCTCCAGCAGATGTTACAGTGCCAGGACAGTGTGTGTGGTTTCCCTCATAGTGTGGATGTATCATAATAACTGTTGTGTGTTTGTGCAGGCTCATCTCTCATCACTCTAAATCACATATGTCATGTGAGAGTCATGGGATTATTGGCAGTATTATTCTGATATCACCCGTGATTTTGGTTGTTTTTTTAATGTTTTCCATGATCCTTTACCTGTGCCCCACTTGCTGGAAACCTCTGCTGAGATTACATTCATATTCAAGCATATCAGTTTGCAGTTTCACAGTATGCACCCTACCCCAATTGTATATAACATCCATGATAGATGTTCTCTGCATTATTCATGTAAGGATGCTTATCTCACAAAGATGTCATCCCAGTTGTTACCTTGTGTGACAGTCAAACTAAAGACATTTTCACTATACAGTCCCTACTGTACCATATAGATATGTGATTGGTGTTGCTGTATACCATCTTCCATTGACATGCCCTCATCTGCTGTACTTTACATTGTTTCACCTGGCCTCTTTCCCCATGTTCATTCCTGTAATTCAGCTGTGTGTCCCTATTCAACGCACACACTTCTCTTGAGTGTTCATTTTACATGGCAGTCCATGTACCATTACAGATAATTTACACAGCTTCAGTACAGAAAGCGAAGAATGGGATATCACAATTCTCTGCACTGTAGATTCACTGTCCTGTACTGTGTTTAGACCATATACTTCGTAATCATACCTATCAACTGTTCATGTCTAGCAGTATGTTCAGTTTTTGTCTCATATTTTTGATCTTTTTCTGATAAAAGTTTGGTTTTCTGGCAAATCTTTAGCATGTCATTGTTGATTGAACTCAGAAATTAATGACAGCCATTTGAGTTTCAAACTTCATGCTCTTCAGTAAATTTATGCTACTGTGATACCTATTATTCTATCAACTTTCTAAGACTATAAGAGCAATATTAAAATTTGTCCCTAGTTTTGGGCCCACCCCCCCCATTATGGATTTGCCCAGATTTCTTGCTCTAAGAGGTTGAGAGGTATGTTTGGGTTTCATTCTACCACATTTGTATGAGACATCTATGTCAAATATGTCCCTATTCTGGTTACTTGTACCCGCACTATGTTGGCCTTTGTACTGATGTGTTGAACTAATAGATTGAGAGCTATCTTTGAAGCCCTGCTAATCATTGTGGCATTTCACACAAAACCATGCACCGTATGCACTCTGCTTTAAAGAGTCTTGCTATCCTTATTTGCTTACATGGTTTCCTGGCCGGCAACAGTTGTTGCCGGCCATGAAACCTTGCTTAGACACATTGCACAGCATAACTATGTATGGCACGGTGGTGGGCTCATGTTGCACACCACAATGCAAACATTTAAACTCCATTTATGCTTCGCATGGAGTCTACACAGAGTTTATTGAATCATGGGGAATGTTTCACAGTCCCTTCCTTCTTTTCATATTAATAGCAGACATGATTCCCATTTACCCTTTTCAACAGTGAACCAAGATATAAAAATATAAAACAAGGAAACTGGTAATAAGATTATATTACAGTCAAACAAACATGGAAAAGTACACCTAAACAATGATATAGCAAAATCAAATTTTGTAAAAAGAAATTGAGCAAATAACTAACAGGATCTGAGACCACTTGCTTGTCTGCAACATGAATGTGCTTATATGCTAAATTCCAACATTAATTTATTCCTGCTTAGTAGCATTACAAAACTAGCACTTATCTGCAGAAGTATCATGATCCTATATGCTTTCTTTGACACTGCACTGTTTCAAAGTTTTAATGTATCTACATACACTTCTTAACTAATGATGCATCAGCATTCCAACGCCAAGCCTTAGAAATGTATCAGTGTTGATGTAAACAGCATAATTCTGATTCTGCAAGAAACATCAAATGCCAGATGCTGATGAAGACCATGAATATGTCATGATTCCTTTATATGGGAATGTTGAGGGAAAAAAAAATATCAGTCACTTGTACTGGAAAAAGAGACTCCTCAGTTGGGACCACAGCACCATGTAATTAAAAAAAAGTGGACCTGAATTGCTCACCTGAATGGATGTTCCTACTGACATTGCTCACTGTTTTTTGACAAGTTCATGTTTGTAGTAGGAGCTATTGCCAGGTGCTCCTAAAAGTCCCAGAAACCTTGTTCACCTTTAAGCACCATGTTGGTGCCCTACACTTTCCAGTACTTGAAGCAGCCATGGTCACTCAGATAGGGCTGCTCAAGTAGAAAAATGCTGTATGTGCATATAGATGCAGATCATAACATCACAGTTGGGTGCTATGCAGTCATGTAGCACTGACAAACTGTACAACGAGCTGCACAGATGCCATACATGAACATGCGTGAGCAGGAAGGGATAAGGTATCAGGTGAAGTTGAAAAGACTTATCTCATTAACATAACTGCCATTCTGTAAGGCCCAAATTAGTGAGATAAAAAGCAGCATTTTAATATTACCAAAAGACAGTGAAAATATCAACAACTATAGAATCATCAGTTTCTTGTATTAGGAGACTGGACTGAAATTGGCATATTAAAAAAAGGCACGAGATCTAGTAATAGCTGCCTGTGATAAACTGATCACCCATTGTGTATGGGAGCAACAGAGATATACAAGATCAGGTGCATATTAGTGAGGGTATACAAGGTAATGCTATGTCATTATCATGTCAGGCTGTATTGTGGAGCTCACAGTGACAATGCCTCTCATGGAGTCACACTAACTCCTGATACTTCACTGAATTGCTCCCCATTCCTCCTCTGCTAAAGTAACAGATAAAGTAAGCCTTGCTGTGATGCTTCCCTCTTGCAACAGCTATTTAGACACAACTATGTTATGCAGCATGGCACACACTACAAATATCTGATTGCAGATATCAGGCAACAAGCACTGCCTCACTGGATGCATATAGGCAGCAGGAGCATCCCTTAGCTGACCCAAAAAAATCTTACATTACTCTCAGCATTATAAACCACCTTGCAGTTGAGGGAGTGGAGTGGAAGCTCTTCATATTGATGTGTCTGACACCTGTGAACAAGGTGGGGCCTCAGTATCAAAATGGGTGTAATCTCTAACTCACAGGACCTAAGGGAAGTGGGTAATATTGTTCTCTCCTCTGCAGTATCTAGGAATCATACTTCTTCCTCCATATGATACAGTATAATGTCAAGGGACAGGTGGAAGATATATGTGTCTAGTTCCTACAAACTGCTTAGCACATCCACTATAGATAGCTATAGGTAGTGCACATACCTTTGTGTCCTCCGGGATAGGCTGTCCATGATGCCACCTTCATTCTGCATGTGGGTGACACATTTCAGTAAGCTCCCTTTTGATGCCCCTATTTGCCTGAAAGGAGTCCATGATCTGCTTGTCAAACAAGTGGAGGTAAGTCAGCTGATTATGTCATATTCACTGGTTAAGGGGGAGCCACAGCATCCCATGTTATGGATACTGCTTGCCGCAAAATCCACTAATGCATGCATGCTGCTCTATTGTAGCTGTTGCTATAGCAAACATTTTAATGTCCTACACACCAATGATTTCTAGTGCTCAAAAGCCATAGTACAACATGCCTGCTTTGAATATTTCAAAATGACTCCATCATAATTGATGGCATTATTTCCCTATTTGCTGTTCATTTATTTGAATCTAGAAATTGTTTTCATTTCATTATGCATTAATTTGCCTTTGCTGCATATCACTCTATGTTCTCCAAACATGACCATGCTACTTTGGGTCTATATTATAACATCGAAGTTCGTAAACATCGAATGCTATAATATCGAACCCTAGACACCGAAATCCGAAAACATCGAACAGTCAGAATAGCAAATTTTTTCGCAGGGAAAAAAATTGCTATTCCGAGAAACATGCACACAACACAAACACATACAAAAAAAAACAGCAATCCACACACATACACTTAAAATCCTACACCTAAACCTAAACTAAACTTTACATACACTACTAGCTATCCACCAACCTTAACCCAACCCTAACCCTAAGGTCCGTCACTATCGCACACTCACCTCACCCGCGCCCTAACCCGCCCCCTAACCCTAACCTACACACAATCGCACACTTACCTGAACCCGACCCGTACCGTTGCAACATATCAAATGCTGAAAACAGTGAAGCCATAGCAACGGCCCACCGAATTATTTCCCTGGGAAAGAATTCGGTATCCTGCACCTTCGCTGTTTTCACCGTTCGACATTACTGGTTCGATATTATAACATTCAAACTTTATAAAATTCATTGTTATAATATAGACCCGCTACTTTTGTCTCTGAATCATCTTTTCCCTGCCTATCATGCTTTATAACTTTATATTCTATTTTGGGTCTGCTACCTGTTTATGAAAACCAGGACTTCAATTTAGATTCTACTGTTAGCTGCATATAGGCAACGGTGGTTGTATTTTTTTTATATCCTTCTGGCAGGCACAGAAATCTTTTTTTTTTTTTTTTTTTTTGTGCAGACTTTTGCCAGGGCAAAGTTTAAATTTATCATGGGCACTCTGATTTATTTATGCAGTGAGCAAGTATATTTTAAATTATTAATACATTTTATCTGTGTAATTACACAATTTATTTTCATAAAATATTCTTAAAATGATTTACTGTGTAATATATCCTTGTGGCACCCAAATGACTAGATTTCTTGCTGTGGGATAAAATAAAATAAGCAATTTCCTTTGTATTTAAATTCAGTCTTTTACTTACAGCAGAATGAGAGTAAATGTATTTAAATCCTTTCTGCATATAATAGAATGCCTGCACCCCATGTTCAGAGATAATGTTTAACTCATAAAAATGTCAATGCGTGACTTCTTTGACTTGATCATTTTATACATCTGAGTAATGTACAAAATCTCATCAACTGCTGCTACTCTTAATAATGGTCAGTCTCTGGAGCTGCTCTCACATACACACCTTGTTATCACGAACCAGGAAAAGGAGATAGTTTTATAGTCTAATCTTTATCCGGTACACTTAAGGTTCATGTTTCAGTCAAAACAGCTACCTGACTCTATAATACAGATATCAGAACACTTTCCTATAGCTAAAGAATGGTCACCAACATGGATTAAACTATGGCTTGAACATGCTAAACCATTAAATATTAATCACAAAGTCCTACCCGTTATTAAGAAAGAACAATTCAAGAATATTGGATTACATAAATCATTAAGGAATAATATAATATTCCGGAAGCTACTTGAATCTGTAAACCTAGTGCATACTTTGATTCTTCTACAACCTATGCATTTAAATTGTAATGTCAAATTCAATAACAATATGATAAATCTCAATCAATATCCAGAAATTAAGAACTATGTCATATGGGCCATTCTCAAAATGAAAGATTGTACTATAGAAGAGACCAGAGAAAAGCTGAAGCTCAGCAAAAAACATAATAATTCTAAAACAACTTAAATATCTGGCTGCCACTCTGGATAACTTTAACAATTCAGTACAAGCAGATATAAATACTACAACATCACTGCTGCAATGCCTTTCTTATAAAAAGAAAATGCTCTCTAACACATACAAGTTAATTACATCCATCACATATCAATCATCTTTAGTGTTCTCTGCCTACTGGAATGAGAAAAATGAAACAATTATGGCTGAACAAAAATACAAAATGATAGAAACTACACTAAAATTATCCCCTTTCAAGAGTTTAATCTATACACAATTGACGATCAACAATAGTGCCTACTACACAGCAGTCATTTTAAATAAATTTAATTCAAACTACCCCCCCAAACTGTCCCTATTGTCCAACAGTGAACATTGATCTCTTTCAAATCCCATGGGGCTGTAAATTTACATACAAGTTATGGTGTTCTCTGAAGGTGAAGTTAGAAAAAATGGGTTATAAGCAGTCAACATTATAGTGGGAATTTGCTATCCTTCATATAACCCCCAAAAATTACTTAAGGTGGGCACACGGATATTAGTTACATTATTTGTGCTAATGAAACTATATATCACCTAGTATTGGACAGATAGAACCAAACTATCATGGGAGGAATTCAAGAACAATGCTACATATGTCACAGCACATAAATTAATCACAAGGGATAGTATTAAATGTACATATTATTAAAAATACTGGAGTCTCCTTCTGAACCACCTTCTAAAAGAATGAATAGTATTCCAAGAATCAAATCATCACATTGTATACAAAAGTCCTCTATACTAAGCAAAGTACAAATCAAAGAAGCTTAGACAAGCAAATTAAGGATGAATCAGATACAGATATATCTCTGTCATGCTTCTGCCCTTTCGCTGACGTTGCACTTACTGTAAATATTGTATATAGTGTGTAGAGTTTATTACACCATGCAGTTAGGATAATTCTATGCATTTCCATGTTAAAATTTGAAAATAAATAGTAAATGTGTTTTATTCTATGTGACTTAGTAGAAATATGACCTGATTGCATGTTGAAACAAATATTACTTTGTATCTGACAATTTTCATGATTGTTTGTATTATCTACTGTAAAATACTTTTGGAAAACAAATAAAAATAAACATGAAAAAAAAACAGCCATCTGAAATTTAATCTGACTGTTATAAGAATTTTCATGGATAGAGTTTCTTCTTCATAATCTAATCTAGGCTGCAATTTTGGCCTACAGGGCTTGTTAAATCGTGTTAAAATTGTTAGGTTTATTTCTTTACTAGACAGCTGGTTGTTTTCTATGATGGGTATTGTTCACTATTTTTAAAGATGCATTAATTGCCTCAATTCCCCCACCAAAAGAAAATGTTCATGATCTGAGCAGTTTGGATTTTTTTTTTTTATTGGAGTAGTTTGTTAGCTGCTGAAACACTACACGTTCCATTATCTGAATTATCCAAAAAAGTCTTGGTCACTTAAATGAGATACTACTCAATATATATATTTAAACATTTGCATCCCAATACGTCTGTCCAGCTATTTTTTTAACCAAAATCATTATATTTAGATGAACTTCACTACAATCACCTGTGCAACAAATACAAATGAAACCATACTCTTTTATATTATATTAACATTCCATCACACTTGTATTACACTTCCCACTATCAATCTCTCCTGCATGTGTCTTCATAATCTCTCTCGATTCTATCAATTTTTAGTAAATAACAAATACAACACCTTTTTTATTTCAACTACTCCTCCTCAGAACGTTCTTATCCATCACTAAAATCTGTCGACTCCCATCTAATTCCCTAACATTAATTCTTAATTTCTTATATATTTAATGCAACTGTTTTTGTTTCTTCTAACTTTATATAGCTATCACAACACAGCCTGTACCCTAAATGCCTGATTTTTCACATTAACATAGCATAAACTCCTGCATTCATGTACTACCTTGTGTTTCGGTTCATACTCCTAGCCTCCGTACCTTATTTCAATTCCTTCAAATACCCTTTGTCATAAACATTGCTCCTCCACAATCACCCTACCCTGTTATACCAATATCCATAACAAGCAGTATTTCCCCAAAACAGTCTTCAGTCCCTCCTACTGCTTTTTCTTCTCCCAAAGCTAAGGTGCCCCCATATTTTCTAGCTATCCATAATCCAAATTATTACTGTATTACAATAACTATACCCCTTACAACACTAACACACAAGAAATACCCACCATTATGATTTAAACTAAGCCCTTGCATCCTTTCCTTCCTGCTGAACTACAACATAGATCATAAGTCAGCCATCAAACTCAGCTCACCTCTGCATTTTGCACACGACTGCTCTTACGTGCAAAGACAGATAAGCAACTATCACGCTTCCTTCTAGATGGTGACAGCCCCAAGTGTAAACTCAAACTATTAGATGCATTTCTTTAGTGACACAGTCTTCACCTTTTAGCCATAACTGAATTGTGGATAAACATTAAACCCTTAACTTATTGTTAGTATTATTATTATTGTTGTTTTATGATTGCATTTACAAGTTCAATACTCATTTAGAGAAAGGAAACATTAGTGCAGAGGATTAAGGTTCTAAGCTCTTAATGAGCTACTTTGTGTAGCCAAGGAGGAAAGATCTGATTATGTATAGGACTGGCATAATGGTTAAGGCCTTAATCTCACAGGTAAAAGATATGTGGCTTGATTCTGACCTCTGGTTATTGGCTAGGACAGTAATAGTCTGCACACTGATAGCCTTGCATGAACCTAAAAAAAGATGATGGAAGCCTTCTCATTTACAAATCTAACTATGAAATGAACCTAACAGTTCAGGCTACTTCATCTAATGATCATCTTCCAAACTAGTTCATACTAAACATACTGCTAAACAAATCTACCACCCTTATCTTGGCCATTACATACCCTTTAACAAATACAAATGAGTTAAAAAAATCCTTTGCATTCTACTATAGAAATTCAAATTATTTAATACCTTATATTATTGGGAGACTTCAGACTAAACTTATTTGCTCTACAGAGATTTGCGATGATGATTTCTGAGCAGAAAACAGCTGTATGCAAATCCCATAAATTCCAAACATAACTAATCTGAAGTCAAACATCTAGTCCTTACTGCACTTAATATTTACCAAATAATTGGCAACACCTCTCACCATATCACTGCTGCCTTTATAATAACTCCCATTCCCAGTGATCATTCTCCAGTTTCTTTTCATACAAAATCCCCAATAGAAATCCACCCCTAAGGAGGGAGGTTGGCATAAAGAATAAGGTGTTCACCTTATAGAAACAAGGTGCAAGGTTTGATATTCATGTGGGATAATTGGCTAAGCTTAAAATGGCAGTTAGCCCAGTACTAACATATGACCCTATGAACCTATAAATGTGTTTCTATCAGGTATAAATTAATACAAGCTCTATTTAGCGTATAGTCTGATCTAAACCCCACTAAGTGGTTAATAATATGCAAATGTACTGATTCTTATTCATCTGCAGAAATTCCCTACAGTGATCTCATATCGGCTAAAGGGCTCTTGTACCACCCAAGGTGCTCTAATATCACCCAAAGTGCTCCCATATCCACCAAAGTGTTTTCATTTCACCCAATATGTGCTCATATCACCCAAACTGCTCTCATATCATCCAAGGTCCTCTAATATCACCCAAAGTGTGCTCATATAACCCAAAGTGCTCTAATTTCACCCAGAGTTCTCTAATATTACCCAAAGGCTTTAATACTACCCCAAAGTGTGTGGTCATATCACACAAAGTGGTCTCATATCACCCAAAAAAAGCACTTTTCAGTAATCCACAGACTAAGCAAAACAATACCCAATCACTGGAATACAAGACAGCTTATTGACATTATTATCATGACATTTAGCATGACGTAAAGGGAAAATAGCCCTAGTTCAGTATCAGGAAACATCTTCACTAATTTAAGAAATCTAGGTAAGATTGCTAAGATTAATCTCAGCAAAAGCCTACATAAGTTCTGGAAGTTGATAAACCAAGTATCAAGTAAAAGCTCTTGCAACAACAATAAAACCTTCAACTTAATTTCTCCTTGTTCAGGTTCCATTACACTACTCAGTTTCCTAAGACACTTTGCACAAGTCCCTCAAGCAAAAAAAAAAACTCTCTCTATAGTCCATTTACAAACCACTGAGCAGCAATAATACACCCCATAATTCTATTTCAAATCTTTCACATGAAAAGGAATACATAAAGCAATAGATCCGATCTGAAATGACAGAACATCTGGATTAGACCATCTTCTCCTTTGTTCATCTGTTTGACTAGTGAATGAATAATTCCACTACTCAAGAACACAATGAAGCTCTGTCCCTCCACAACTATAAAATCTACCAACAAGAAACAAGCAATAGCCCATTCCATTCTAACAATATCCAAATCTGACTTCTTCACCAGTTTTAGACCTATCTAGAGCCTTCTGACACCTCATAAACTCTCTGAAAATCTTAGCATACTATATCTGTAACTGAAACTCAGGTGGGGTGCCTTCTCTGCAGAGTCTGCATGTCCTTCCTGTGTTCTTGTGGGATTCCTCCAGGGGCTCTGTTTTTTTGCCACATTCCAAAGACATGCAGTAAATGGATTGGATATACAAAACTGCCCATAAGTGTGAGTGCACGTTCTAGTGTGTGGTGTGGAAGAACTATTGTGCCAGGGCTAGCCATCTGGCAATGTGACTCTTGGCTATAGATGACTGTCACTACTGAGGTGACAGTCCAACCCCATGTGGAAAAATGAGAAAAGGGGTTGTGGGTGGATGGGTGGATGGATAGATGGATGGATGGCTGGATGGATGGATGGATGAACACCTTACTGACTAACAACTTTATGCTTACCATTGTTCAGACTAGAATATTCCCTTAAGTGAAAATATCTTCTCTCTTTTGTGCTGTTTATACAAAAGGGTTCTATTTCCACATTGATAAGCACCTATACACAGCCATCCATACTAGGAAAAAATATAATGAGAAGGATAAGAGCAAACCACCTCCATGGTCCACCAGCTTAACTAAATGCTATAAATGACAACAGACAATATCAGTATGGAACTGAAAGCTACTATCAGAACAAGTAAGGCAAACTGTGAACATAAATTAGCTTCTGAACCCAAGGATAATCATAAGCCCTTCTTTAGTTACATTAAAAAGCTAAGACTTAAACTCAGCAGTGCCCTGAACTTATAAAAATGGCACCATACATTTAGATCAAGTCAATACAGCAAGTACATTAAGCAGACACATTTAGTGCAAACTTTATCCCTAAGGCAACATGATACTCTGTGCACCAGACTATGTCTAATCTTTGAAACATGTTTTGCATATAAAGCTGCACAGATATCAGATGTTTTAGGTACTTAGTAGTATTGCCCATCTGAATAGAGGACAAGTGTAATGCTAATTGGAAAAGCAGTGCTAAATGCTCGATGGCTGGAGCAGTACTAACGAAGGCCACTTGACCAATGTGATGTACAACACAAGGAAAGTAGGCCAGTGCAGCCAAGACAATACATACTAGAACATGCAAAGTAGTGACCATATCTGTATCTTAGACTCATGTGGCATAAGAAGGGCAGTATGAAAGCCATCAGATAGGCTACTCTTGGTGTGCTTAGCAAAGTATCAACTATGCCAATCATGTAAATGAGGACAAAATGTGGTAGATACTAAAGGGGAGAACAGCAAGTAGAGGGAAACACACAAGCTTAAAGGAAGGATGTAAAAGGTATGTGGGAGGAAGGCTATTTTTGTCTGCAAATTGTTTTTTTTTAATATAGAAAAAGCAGAAAAAGGAAGAGTAGATAATAGGGAAGGTCGTAGATAGTATAGAGGTAGAAAGGCAAGTAGCAGGGGCTAACAGATGAACCTGAACACAGACTAAGCCAAACAGGTGTGGCATACACACAAAACATTGGGAAGAAAGGATTGAGCACAGGCATGCAGAATGTGGACAACTGAGAATGAAGAATGATGAACAATGGACACGGGATAAAGAATGGCACATAAGGGATGAAAAGTACAGGACAGCAATAAGGTAAGTTCCTAGAATAGCTGCCCACCAGGTTAGTCCAGAAGGCAACAAATCCAGGCATCATTAACCTGAGTGGCTGATTGTCAAGGCCAATTGCTTTCCTGGTGTTCCAATGGGTGGAAACTGCCAGCAATGGCACTCCATAAACCATGGCTGAAAGTGTTAAGGCAAGCAGCCAGCTTCAATGTCACCTGGCACTGTTCAACAAATATGTGATGCCAATGGAATCACTTGCCAGTCTAGTAAGCTCAAGCCTACCAGCTATCCCATACAAGGGCCAATTGAATTCCTCTTGTATAATCACCTGAAACAAACTATGCAGGAAAGACAATAAAATCTTACTCTCCCTGGCAAACCAAGCTGAAGATCAACATTCCATTGCACTTGGATGTAGCACAGACCCTTATGCAGGTCCATTTGGAGAGCAAAATGGTAGTCTTTTGGACGCAGACATATGATTGCATATTACATGTCATATAACATAGCACTGTATCTTGGGGCTACTGCATCTCTGCAGGGCTGAACCACAGTGCTGTGGATGATTATAGTGCTGTTCCACAGTGTTAAGAGCATACACTTGCTGAATATACAAGCTTTCTGATCACATGGTCACTGTAATGTGCGTGGCTACTGTCAGAATGTGTAGCTTGTACTGTATATGTCAACAATTTGGAAACAGCAGCATTAAGTAGCCTGATTACCATAACTGTCTCATTAACCGGCCCTTGTTAGCACAGTACAAAGCATCATAGCCATTTTTTGCAAAACAGGTCACTTTTAGACAACTGTGAAATACAGGAATGTCAGTAATGATTTTAGTAGAGTTTTAGAGTTAAGGATAGATTTATACAATTTGGAGATGTAAGCATGCCTGGAAATATAGTTCAGGAAGAATGGGCCCCATAATGGACATCACTCACACTGATATAGTTATTTTAGTGTACATTTAATTGGGAACCCAACACATTGGCATGATATTGCACTGTTTGCATTTGGCTTTTTGGTGGATAACCATGTACAATAAAATTAATTATAGTCAATAGAATTTATTATTGCATTACAACCACTTATAAATACCCATCTATGACTCCTTCACAGCTCGCAAAATATATTAACCAGTTTGAAAATTTAACAATCAAACCAAATATATGTCCTATGGGTGACATCAACTATATGCACATAAACTGCAGACATATACTACCTAAATGAAATATGTGCAGACATTTCTGGATTTTACAAATGCCAATGCACTTGGCTAAATTGCCAGCCTAGCTAGATAGAATATTGTAGATATGGCTGTACTGGATGTTGAACTGCAAAAATGTAACAACAGTGCACTCTGCTGTAAGAAAGCTGATGAGTCAAGCATTTTATGACTATTTTCATCTCAGGGCTTGGACCCATGGTGTCTGAACCAGCAGATTCTTTATATTGTTTTGAGACTATAGTTAATTCCTAGATTTTACATATATAATGTCTTTAGTTGCTGTAGTTTCCTGACCAGGTGCAAACTTACTAAGAAATGTTAATATAGAGTTTCTGTCAGTGTGGGAAACCAGAGAATTGTTAAGAATGATGTAATCTAAAATGAGTCAGCAGGATGTATTATCAATTTAAAGGACTTCCTCAGAGGCAGAGAGGGAACATTTTGCATTTGTCTTCAGAATTGACCACTCACCAGCAATTGCTTTGCTCTGTCTGTATGCAAGAAAGATCTTAGACTTTACTGTCTCTCCTAGAAATAGATAGAAAATAGTAAGTTTAGTCTAGCTGTCTTCTATATTTATGGCAGACTATTCTACAGTATTATTTTAAGCATTTTCCTTTGGTTTCTGAACTCTTGAATAGCACTGTGTTGAATTGTGGAGATGTGTCTTGTGTTTTTATTATTTATTACATATTGTTAAACCTTTCAACTGTGGCTGTTTAGTGTAGAGGTAATTTAAGCCCTAGAGTACATTGCATGTATATAGTGATACTGTGCAAAGCCACTCCAAATAAGCCTTGCTGCTCAGTCACACTTACCATTTGGATAATACAATTGCACAATAATAATTAGACACCCTTTGGTAAGGGCCTTTTAATAGCTGATAAGTAAAGGTCCTGGTGACAGTGATTACTGCCTTATAACCTGGACAGAAGGGGCACAGCTAGTGAACCTGTGCCAGTCTTCCCCAGGAGTGTCTGTGTGGTTGTACATAAATCATATCTCAAAGGGTGTGCATGTGTCATTTACTTGGGCAAGGACACAAAGCACTGGTTGGACAGAGAGAGTGCTAGAATTACTTGGCTTGGGACCCTGGCTAAGGACCTCACTCTATAGTTGTGCCACTGGGGAGCCTTATTGGGTATCTGGAGAGAAAGGGAGAAAACAGCCCCAGACTGACTGTGATCTCTGGGTGCTCTTAAAGGAAATTGTACTTTACTGTGTGTGTGTGTGTGTGTGTGTGTGTGTGTGTGTGTGTGTGTGTGTGTGTGTGTGTGTGTGTGTGTGTGTGTGTGTGTGTGTGTGTGTGTGTGTGTGTGTGCGTGTGTGCGTGTGTGCGTGTGTGTGTGTGCATTTGTTATCCTTCCCAATGTGAAACCCCCTCACTGGTGTTCGTGGTGAGGATTGAGGTCAGTGCATGGGCATCACAGTCCCTTAAATATATACTCTTACCTCAGCAGCACCAAATTATGTGACAGATATATAACCTAACATATTCCTTGTTTTGAAAATAGGCTGTCCTCAGCTATCAAGCAGAGTACATCCATAACTTCCTATCAAACTTGTGTGAGTATCATCAATTTTCACAAGACGTATGTGGAAAAAATCTCTTTAATGTAGGACATTACTTCCCACCAGTACAAAGAGATGAGACTGAGCTTCTCTCTCATTTCCTTGTCCTTAAGCTTAGTATGCTTAATAAGAAAAAAAATGAAGTGGCCGAGTGGTTAAAGTGATGCACTAATAATCCACTGAGCTGTAAATGCATGAGTATGAGTCCCTTTTTTATAACTATATTTAGTTGCTTCCCTTGTAAAAGCAATCTGCTTTTTCTGTTTGACAGTTAGCTCAGATGACTAAGGCAACAAAATGTTAACAAACTGCTTCCTGTGATAAAGGATGTATTTCTCTCAGCCTTCATTTATTAAATGTTTGACCCTGAGATCTCTTAAGCAAACTGTAGTTTGGGGCATGCCATCATTTGCAACACACACAATATTACATGTGGTCTGCAGACACAGTACCTTTATGTACAGATCTGTCTATCAGACTAATGTGATATGTTTATCAATTAGACAACCCTATGAGAAATTTCCTTGCAACATTTTGCTTAAGTTGGATATGTGGCAGATGTTAGAATCCTGCAAACCGCTTATGTAGCAGACATACACTTTACAAACAATGCCAAGGATATTACAGAGGACATGGCAGTTAAAGGAGTAGAAGCACTTCATGATGATGTCTCTCATTTTCTACTGTCTAGGAGGGACTTATTGACATTGGGTGTATAGTCTGTGACTCCCACGATCTCAGAGGTTAAAAAGACAATGTCATCAAAGGCTGGGTGATGCTGGGCATCTCCTCTTCAGTCTTGGGGAATAAAATATCCTCTTCCACTTGCTGCAGTATAATGTCAAGGAAATGGTTGAGGGCATATCATGGCTAGCACATGTAACACTCTTCACATGTCAAAAATAGGTCATTGAATGACCCTAACAGGTAAGACAACTTAAGTTTCAAATACCTTAGTAATCACAGGAATGAGAATATAACACAACCCCCTCATTTCCCCTTCCAGGCAACACATTTTCACAAGGTCCAAAACAGTCTCCCTGTCCACCTACATATAGTCACAATCTGCTACCCATTCATTTGGAAGTATACCATGCAGTGTCAGTATCTCTGGAATTGGAGCAGATGGCTGTAGTTAACAAATACTTGGGCTACTGGCTCCAGTGAAGCTAAAGTAAATATGCTTCTGATCTCTATCTGATGTTAATGCAAACATCACTCAGCTCACATATACCATGATTCTTGCTGTAATAAGTGGGTATGTGCCACTGCAGCATGCTTGATTCATGCTTTTTTGAACTGGCTTATTTATTCTAGGTGTCATTTCTGAATTACTGCAGTACCCAATAGGTGGCCCTAGGGCCACAATCTTGTCCATCAAAGCATTATATCTGGCCCTTGGTATGTCCTACAACAAACAGTTTTAAATGGACCGACACATGTTGGACATGGTGTGATGCCCTTGCAGTGGCTCAGTAATCAAGGAGCCTCAATCTTCGCCACTAGCACAAGTGACGGATCTACACATTGGGAGGATAACAAGTACACACACAGAAAACTACAATTTCCCTTAAAAGCATGCAGAGATCACTGTCAGTCTGAGGCTGGTTTCTCCCTCTTTCTCCAGATCCCCAATAAGACTCCCCACTGGCACAGCTATAGGGTTAAGATCTCAGCTGAGTGGCCAAGCTAAGACCTCTAGTACTCTCTCTGTCCAACCTGTGCTTTGTGTCCCTGCCCAAATAGCTGTCACTCACAGATTTTGAGATTTTATTGATATACAAACACATGCACACACCTGGGAAAGGCTGGCACAGGATTACTAGCTATGCCCCCTTCTGCCCAGACTATAAGTTAGTACCAGCTGTCACCAGCCACCCTTACTTATCAGCTACTATAACGCCCTTACCAAAGGGTGTCTAATCCTACTGTGTAATGTTACTATTATCCAAATGGTAAGTGCGACCAAGACTAAGGCTATTTAGGAGTGGCCTATACAGTGTCACCAAATACATATGCAAGTACTCTAAGACCTTAAATATGTCTCACAAATATCAGCCACAATGATAGGTTTAAATGTAGTTAATAATAAATAATAAAATAACAAGACAATACATAAACAACACAGTAACTACAGAGTTCAGAATTACAGGAAATATTTTTAAAATAAAATTGCAGGACAGTCTCAAATAACAAAAATATCTAAATTAATCTTTATTATATTCCAATCTATATCTGAAAAAAATGATTGTACCCTAGACTTACTTACAGAGCAATGCAAATGCAAATGAGTAGACAGTCTTGCTAGGTCCAAGACAAGATACAAAATTTCCACTCTTTCTCTGAGAGAATTTTTAAATTTATACATTCATACATTTATAACATTACTGCTGGGTTAGCTCGGATGACATCACTCTTTGTTACCTGCCTTCAGTTCCCAGGCTAACAGATAACAGAGTCTCTGAGAGAAGTACATATCTCTCAGATGTGCAGCAGTTAGGAAGCAATAAAGCACTTTACATTTTAAATCTAGTAATTAAAATTACTTTCAAGACAATAGAAAAACTTTTAGCTCTAGACTTTGTGTCTGCTTGCTACACTGAAACTACTTTTTATAGCACATCGTAAAGCACTTTTATTTTTAACTTTTTTTCTTGACATTTTGCAAGTTAACTCTGTATGTTCCAGCTTCTCCTATTAAAACATACATTTGCAGAGGTATATAGTTTATATACATTTCTGTTCTTTTCCAGTATGGTACATGGTGGTTACATTTTACCTTAGTATGTTCCCTTATCCTTGTCCTGAGGTTTAGGACATATGCTACAACAGACTCCTTGTGAGATTCACTCTCACACCCCCACACATCTTGAATCAAATTTAGAGGTCCCTTCATACTATGACCATACAGCAAATCAAAGGGTGAAAAACCTATGGATTCTTGGGAAACTTCTCTCTAAGCAAACAACCAATGGGGTTAATATTTGTCCCATTCCCTCTTAAATTGGTCTGCAAATACTGGTATCATCTTAGTGTGTGTAGAGTCTAACCTCTAAACAAGACCATTAGTCTGGGGATGGTTCAGTTTGGTCTTTAGATGCTTCACCCCACAGTACTTCCACAGACAAGCCAGCAGGTCTGACATGAAATTGGAACCTCTGTCAATCAGTATTTCTTTTGGAAAACCTACCCTGCTGATATTTTCTAACGAAGCATTTGCCAACTTTTCTGCCTTAATGGAGAACACAGCCACTCCCTCAGGATATCTGTAGCATAATCTACTACCACTAGGATATACTTTTTCCCTTTGAAATTTGGGGTATTCAGAGGCCCCACAATATTCATAACTACCCTCTGAAATGGCACCTCAATCACAGTTCTAGGTCCAAGACAAGATACAAAATGTCCACTCTTTCTCTGAGAGAGGTCTTAAATTAATAATCAACATTACTGCTATGTTAGCACTGATTACATCACTCTGTGTTGCCTGCCTTCAGTTCTCAGGCTAGCAGATACCAACACAGTTTTATCATCTCTGTGTGAGAAGTACATATCTCTTAGATGTGCAGCTGCTAGGAAGCAATAAAGCAATTTACATCTTAAACCTAGTAACTAAAATTACTTTCAAGACAATAGAAACACTTTTAGCTCTAGACATTGTGTCTGCTTGCTGCATTGAAACTACTTTTTATAGCACTTCATAAAGCACTTTTAATTTCAACTTATTTTCTTGATGTTTTGCAAGTTAACTCTATGTTCCAGCTTCTGCTATTAAAACATATATTTGGACAAGTTTATTGTTTATATACATTTCTGTTCTTATCCAATAGGGTACACTGTGGTTACATTTTAGCTCAGTACTTTACACACACTTCTGCACTAGTAGTTTAATATACACATAACATATAGTTATCTTGCATTTGTAAGAGAAGTATATAAATCATATTAATATTCACAAACGACATATGATTAGTTACAAAATTCCAAAGAGCAGGTCTGGCAGTGTCACATTTCTATATAAATCATATTAATATTTTCAAGTGACATAATTATTTACAAAATTCCAGATAGCTGGACTGGTAGTATTTCCCTGGTGTCACACATGGTAATGGGGTCCGCAAACCTTGCCAAATATTGTAAGTGTCCCATGAACTATATGGTAACTGGTATCTGACCCAAAAACTTTTGACACCCCTATTTTTGCCATCATGATCATCTGTGTGATACTCATTTCCAAGTAAATACGAGTGGTGCAGCAGCTAGTGTTGTCGCCTCACAGCAAGATGTTCTCCAGTTTGATTCTCAGCTGGAGTGCATCTGTGCAGAGTCTGCATGTTCTCCTCATGGTCATGTAAACTTTAATGACATGCAGGTAGGTGTGTGTATGTGTGGGTGTGCCTTCTTTGAAGGCTGGGTGTCAGGCTGGCAACTTGACACTGTAAAAATCCACTGCCAATCGTTAGCAGACCGGAGTTCTGCTGTGGCGACCCCTAACTGGGAAAAGCCAAAAGTTCTCTAACTTGCATTGCATACTATGCTGTTGTGCACCCTGTGTGTCCATGCTATCTGTATTTCTGAATCGTTCACTCCATGCTCATTGTCTCTACCAGTTCTAATTTGTTCTACACAATGTGCTAAATTTCTGTGAATCCAGTCCATTATATTTAGTTCATTTTGTAAGATTTAGTATGTTGACCTTCTGAAAGACTGCATTATAATAGAAGACAGCTTTCTAAAGCTTTAATTTGATTGTTATTTTTTGTTTCTAAAGTAATATGCTTTGTTTACAAGTATGCTCCTTAATTTTGTTTTAAGGGCATATCTGACGTAGTGAGGATTCAGTCTATCTTGCTGTAAAAATATTTATGGTAATTTGTTACAATTTAAAATACTTAAGTTTCCTATTCCATCTTGTTTTTATACTTTGTCAAAATTTGAAAATCTACAGATAGACCTGAATCTTAGAATGGTTGGAAAAAAATTGAGGCTGAAGTTGCATGCCTAATATAGCAGGTGTTTTCAGACATAAGGAAATTATATTATTGACCCAGTCTTATGTAAGGAATTAAGGAAGGCAAATGCTTAGAACATGGAAAGAAGTATTTAACTGAGCCAATAAGATCATGTTCTGTTTGAAGTTCAAAAATAATTGATTTTGTAAAGTATGATTTTAATAACTGTTATTGGCATGATCCGAGTGATCTACTATTCTGTCCTAATCCTCCCAAAAATAATACATATATTTTTTTAAGTTTAGGTAGTAGGTTATATATTAAAAATCACAGAATAAAAAATACAGCTACAGCAACCATGCAGCAGTTCGTTAGTATTCCAAAGTGATATAATCCAAGATATTCAAGCTTCGAAAAATAAAAGCAAAGTCCTTCAAATATATAAAAAACAGTTAAAGAAGTTTATTGTGCACTCAGTCGGTGGCAAGCGCTTTCACAAAATGCTTCATCAGACCATGGCAGACTGAGTATCAAAGTAAATTTAAAAACAATGTTACCAATCAAAAAACATCAAAAAACACATCATTTCCTTTACAACATAACATTTATGGTTAAAGTAAGGATCATGACTGTTCAAATACCATATAATATCCAAATTGAGAAACCGACATTTCTAATAAATATTAAGACAGATGATCCTAAAAACATACTTCAAAGAGTCTCCACAGAAGCATTAACCAGCGCTTCAAGTATAAAATCCAGACATATTTATAACGCTGCATTTCCACAAACACGCAAACCTTATACAGGGACCCATAATAAACATATGTCATCATACTATCAATTCATAAATAAGAACATAGTATATACCAAAATACCATAAATAACAATATTAAACAAACTATAATAATTCTATATATATATTCTCACAAACCTTAATATGTGGAAATTTTGCAGACCTGCTTCAATAATCACCTGAAAACCCTTACAACTTCAAAAATATATAAAAAACATTAACACCATTCCCTTAAAAATCCATCCAACAAGTTCATTTAACTTAAACAATAATATACATATATATACATAGCCATATACCCATACATGGCTAGATATATTAATATAACATATGAAAGTCTTAATGCACGATAATAAATTATTAAATCATTAATTATTATTATTTTGAAGACAGCATATCATAAAAACAGTGTTTAAATAATAACTGTCAAGCATCAAAAAATAAAAAAATGCTCTTAGGGGTTGGAACTTATCGATATACAACATATACAAACTATTGACTAACGGCCATACATAGATGAATTTGCATATAAGAAGTCAGAAATCAACCTATAGTTTCTGACTCCATATCCAATTTTAGAAAAACCTTTCGTAAAGCCTATTAACAAGAAACACATTGATTATGTCTCATTAAAACAAGTATGTATATAAAGATAAACATCTAAATATCACAAAAATTAAGATACTCAATCAATGTCTATAAACATATAGATATATGAACATATTAACATATGAAAGTAGGATAAGCATTAGTGTTATATGACTACCTTACTCTGAGGCTCTTTGTACGAAGAACTGGTTTAATAGATATTCTTTCATTCAAACCCTTCCCCGTGTCAGCTCTGAGACGAATAATCCACTTCATTTCTTTTCCCTCAGTCACATTACTTACACTCCCCCCTCTATAATTAGGTTTAATGGTTTCAATAACCATAAATTCAAATATATGCGTGGGGCCTGTTGTCATTACATGCTTGGCTAGGGCATTAGTAATAATTCCTGTTCTAATATTATATAAATGTTCCCTAATCCTATTTTTAAAAAAGTCTATCTGTCTTTCCAACATAAAATGAGAGACATTCAACACATGTTGCTAAGTAGACAAGGTAGAACAGGAATTAGTAAGGTAGTCATATAACACTAATGCTTATCCTACTTTCATATGTTCATATGTTCATATATCTATATGTTTATAGACATTGATTATCTTAATTTTTGTGATATTTAGATGTTTATCTTTATATACATACTTGTTTTAATGAGACATAATCAATGTGTTTCTTGTTAAGCGGCTTTACGAAAGGTTTTTCTAAAATTGGATATGGAGTCAGAAACTATAGGTTGATTTCTGACTTCTTATATGTAAATTCATCTATGTATGGACATTAGTCAATAGTTTGTATATGTTGTATATCGATAAGTTCCAACCCCAAAGAGTATTTTTTATTTTTTGATGCTTGACAGTTATTATTTAAACACTGTTTTTATGATATGCCATCTTCAGAATAATAATAATTAATGATTTAATAATTTATTATCGTGCATTAAGACTTTCATGTGTTATATTAATATATCTAGCCATGTATGGGTATATGGCTATGTATATATATGTATATTATTGTTTAAGTTAAATGAACTTGTTGGATGGATTTTTAAGGGAATGGTGTTAATGTTTTTTATATATTTTTGAAGTTGTAAGGGTTTTCAGGTGTTTATTGAAGCAGGTCTGCAAAATTTCCACATATGAAGGTTTGTGAGAATATATATATAGAATTATTATAGTTTGTTTAATATTGTTATTTCTGGGATTTTGGTATATACTATGTTCTTATTTATGAATTGACAGTATAATGATATATGTTTATTATGGGTCCCTGTATAAGGTTCGTGGGTTTGTGGAAATGCAGCGTTATAAATATGTCTGGATTTTATACTTAAAGCGCTGGTTAATGCTTCCGTGGAGACTCTTTGAAGTATGTTTTTAGGATCATCTGTCTTAATATTTATTAGAGATGTCAGTTTCTCAATTTGGATATTATATGGTATTTGAACAGTCATGATCCTTACTTTAACCATAAATGTTATGTTGTAAAGGAAATGACGTGTTTTTTGATGTTTTTTGATTGGTAACATTGTTTTTAAATTTACTTTGATACTCAGTCCGCCATGGTCTGATAAAGCATTTTGTGAAAGCGCTTACCACCGACTGAGTGCACAATAAACTTCTTTAACTGTTTTTTATATATTTGAAGGACTTTGCTTTTATTTTTCGAAGCTTGAATATCTTGGATTATATCGCTTTAGAATACTAACGAACTGCTGCATGGTTGCTGTAGCTGTATTTTTTATTCTGTGGTTTACATTTGGCGGTTTTTACAGCACAGCATTTGCCTATAAGAGTGTGGCTGCCTATATTTTCATTGTCATTTTTTATAAATTAAAAATATTAAGATTACCTGACAAGAATCTGGTGCACAGATATCAAGCAATAATATTTGCCTGTCAAGGTTATTAGCTACAAAGACTAAATAATAAAATCTTACACAAACATCCAGATTGTAGTCAGTTATTTTAAGGATATTTTGATTAAGATAGCTACACCAGATTTGTTTTATAGTGTCTGGAGCTTTAATAATAATTATTAATTTTTATTACTATAAGCTTATTGTTCTGTTTCCATGTGGGTTTCTTGGGCAGTCAAAATTTGAACCTTGCACTTATCGAAGAACTGAAAAAGGAATTTCCTTTTACATGAAATTTGTATGCCATCCAGATTACATAGATCAATATATCTCTTCATATCTGACCCTTTAGAGCGGTTTGATAATTATTCCTAGTAAAGAGATTAAAGAATTGACAAAAGGGGGAAATGTGGCATTCTTATTACTCTAAGTAACATACTATTAATGATACAAAAATAATTAGATTCTATAAAACAGAGATAAAACAATTATTTATAGTTCTCTCCTGGGCCAATTAACATACCACAATTTCTAACAAGAGTTAACACAGGGAGCAATGACATCCATTTATTGGATTAATCTTTAGAAATGTCACCTTAGTTAATAATTTTATGAATATAAGCAACATTTCAAAAATCTCTGCCAACATTCCTGAAGTTGTGAAGCTTGGCTCTACATGAATGTCACTGTTGAAGTGACACCCTGACTCCATGTGCAACAATGGGAAAAAAGGGGTTGTGGGTGCACTCCTATAATAAAATAACACTCACTAACTGGTTTCAGCAACCTTACACCTGCTCCATTAGAATGTTGTTTGTTTTTTTTTTACAATAAATGTTGTTAAACCTTTACTGTGAAATTATTGTTAAATTTGATTCAATGTTTTTTTAATTTAGAAGATTATTTTTAGAGCCTAATTGATTGGTTTAATAACAGTTGTCTTTCTTTAATTGACAGAGAAACTGTTAGTGTGGCAGATGTATCATTTTAAATGAAGATATTATTTCATTTATATTAGATTGATTAAATATCGCCATGAATTTCATGAGTGGTTCTAGTGTTAATAACAGGTGAGTTTACTACAATTAACTCATTAACACCTATGGCAGGTTTTTGTATACATCCTTTTAACATCCATAGCTCCTCATGGTGTCCTGACATTTTTGTAACTGGATTCCTTAACTGATAACTGGCAAATGAAAGGGGGGAGATAAGAAACAAAGTTACACTAAGACTTAATCTGAGATACACTGCAATGAGGATATTAACCACTTTCTGTCAATTATTTATATATTTTTGTATTTGCATTCATAATTTCATAACTGAGTGAGCTGTTAAATACTTTATCCCATGAACGTGGATGGGTAAGGTCATTATAACATAAATAGGATAGGTTATTTCAAGCACCTAAAGGGAGAATGACTAGGCATAAAAATGGAGGAAAACAGTGCTTCCAATTAAACAAGTAACCAAAACAAAAAAAAAACAGAAGAAGCACTCGATTAAGTCCCGGTTTATCAGGACAAAAACATGGTGAAATTGTTAAGCATTAAATTTGGAATAAAGAAAGATGTTTGTTCCACTGAGGAGTTGTGGTTACATTTTTTACTTTTCATATCTCTACGGTGCTTCTTCTGTTTTTTGTTTAGGCATAAAATGTCCCACAAGTGCAGCCACCCTAGTACTTATCGATGAATATATGATCTTATGAGCTGTTTGTTATTGAAGGTATAGTGTAAAATGCTATGAGACTGATTATTAACTGTAATGTAAGTTTCACAGCTTTAGAGATGTGGAGGTATTCGATGAATAATAAATGTTGTCCATGAAGGGCTGAAACAAACAACTGGTTTCAGAACCATGGACTAAAACTATATACCAAGAAATGCATAATGGTATCCTTTGGATTGTCATCTACCTTGGTAACTACCATGTTGACAACATACCACTTAGAGTTGACCCAGTGGTCAGGGACTTGGGGACACACATAAACATTAATCTAGCCATTGACCAAAATTTGTCTATAGTAGTGAATAAATCATTCTATGTTGCACAACTTATAAACAAAAGCATGGCATGTAGGTCCAAGGAAGTCATTGTTCCACTGTATTCAGCATTCAACAGACATATCCATGAGTACAATGCCACCTTTGCAATGCATCTAACCAGGTATATCCAACAAATGGAATATCCAAAGAGGTTTCTCACTAAAAGAATACAGGGCACAAGCAAAATGTCCTATGCAGACTACCTCAAGGCCCTATCCATATATTCTGTCTCCTACAGGCTGTTGAGGGGAGATGCATACAGGGCATTGTCAGACCCCACTGCAATGGACTTTCTGCATATCAGCAAACAAACAGAACCAGAATTACCCATTCTGAAGACTTAAACCTTGCCTGTGATATAAATAGGACCTGCTGGACAAACAGTTATTTATCCCAGAGACAACCCCTTCTTTGGAACAGGCTCCCCATCCATGTAAAGCAGAGTTCCTCCCTAAGCCAACTCAAGTGTAACTTGATAGTTCGATGGGGAACAGGAAATTCATCTCTGGTTTGGCACCTATGTCTCTAATGGACACAGACAACATGCAAATGTTTCATCTCCCAAACCCCTGTTTACACTTATCAAGGGTATCAGAGCTTGTCTGAGATTTAGGATGCATGGCTATACTTAAAAAAGCTCTTGTGGTCACTAACCTAGTAAATACATATAAACCTATATGTATACTGCTGAACAAAAGATCTGATTACCCTTTTTTGTGGAATTTCCAAGATATGAAAAGTTGATTGCAAATATGTAGAGAAATATGTAATTCTAGATTAATGTACCCTTTAACATTTTACAGTATGGCTTTAAAGAATGTTAATGTATGGATCTCTATCACTGTGAAGGCATATATTTTGTTGAACCTGTTACTCTTTGGACCTTGTCAAATGCATTTATTTTTCACAAAATATTTAAATGTGTTTGGCTTTCATTCTTTAACATGATATTTTAGAAGATGTCAGGAATCTCAAAATGCATATAGGCTTATAGAAGAATAACATTCTGCAGCTACCAGTTGTTAATAAGTTAATGGAGTATTACCATATCAAGACTTATTTAAAGGTCACTTTCTATGGCAAGAGTAAATAACAAATCCTTGAAGTTGGATATAAACTCATTGCCATATACAGTACCAGTTGATATAGTTTTTTTTTTATTTTTTTAATTCAACAATGTGTTCTTTTTGCTCTTTATTTTGTTAATAAGGACTAAATATATCTTGGAGAAGAAACTCCTTCACTCCCTTATACCTAAATTAATGTGTAGTCTACTGTATTTCCAAATTCTTAAGAGGCATTTCTTACTTCCTAGAAATATACGTTTTTGACAGATGTTATGACAGTAATAAAATCAGAATACTTTTCTAAAAAAATTATTTTGGTTTACCCATAAAACTTTCTATTTGTATGCAAATCAGTGAAAATGGATACCATGACGTAACTATATGGATGTGGCTTTAGAAAGAGGATGATTAAACAGTCACACTAAAAAATCAATCAACACATTAATCTTCAGGTTTTATAAAATCACTTGCATCTTTTAAAATGAAGAGGATGACCAGAAATAAAATTAATTGTAAAAGTAAGCTGCTTCAGAAAGTGGCCAACAAACTTTAATAATTAAACTGTGCTATTAGTAAGGCAATTGTTATCTCTATGTTTGGTCATATTTAGTAAAAATAAGACATCATTTCACTATATACAATTTTGTCTGTTATTAGGTATATAAGTTCTTTTAACTTTAAGTATAACATTTTTTTTTCTTTTGAACGAGGAGCTGCTTTATTTTGTTTAATTGTAGTCATCACTAGTGTTTATTATACTCCATACATTATTTTAGACAATCAAGGTTAAAAAAAAGTATATCTGATTGATCTATAAAACAGGTTTGTTTAAAGTAATACTACCAAGTATTTTTTGATCAAGATAACTTTTTTTGATTAACTTATATCCATTAATAAGGGGGAACTTTGTGCAGTGAATTCTCATAAAAACTAATATTTACTGAAATTAAATCCTTGCTCTTATGCAAGAAATGTGAATTTCCCTTCTGATGGCCCCTGTTGTATCCCAAGGCTACATCGAGATAATAAGCAAGTTAGCTGTGATAGTCAATGAATATAGATTTGATGAGCTGGTGGCAAGGTATTTATCATTTTATATCCAAATCATTTAACAGCAGCTGTAGCAAGTACAAGATTAGTGTTTTAGATATCAGAAATATGTGGTTCTTGTCACACATTGTATTCCTTGCTGAAGGTTTGAGTAAAGATAATAGGTAACTCCAATTTATCCATTTATATAATTCATTTTGATTAATAGTGATAAACACTAATATATACAAATATAAAATATCAATAATGTCCAGCAGGAAGAAGGGATGCACTTTTGCTTACTTCATCTATGAACTAGAAATTAAAAATTTTTTGAATAATGACTCTAATATTGCCTGAAAAACATTTCATAGTAGAATAAGATGACATTTCAATACAAAATAAATCAATTAATTAGATGTTTTCAGCATTTGGTATATAAGAAACTTTTGAGATAAGAAGAAAAGCTGATTCAGGTACATGTCATGTACAGGTCCTAGTCTATAATATGTTAAATGTAATAGTGACATCAGGGGCTCTTATTTAAACACTGCACATCTTCTTTAGCTCTCAATAACTGGAGATTGACAAGCATGAAGCATTTATAGTACTAGATCTGTAATTTTGTTAAAAGGGCAAACATTTAGTTATGTATTAATCTAGGGAAAATATTTAGTTATGCGTTAATGTGGGCCTTAGAAAATATATTTAAAATTCATCATGCCATGAGCAACTTATTCACCTAAGTCAGTGTAAGCTGAATAATCTCAATTGCCATGGGTAAAAGCCTTTAATTATTTGCATTTGTTTTCTAGAGCATTGACCTCCATGGACCTTTTTCAGACAAAGCCCAGGAGCAGTGTCTGGTTAAATGACTTACTCAGAGTTACACAGTTAAGCAATGAAGGCTAAAGAAATCAAACCTTGCACTACTGGACAAAAAGGAAGGGACTTATTAACAGCTTCTTAATCCTCTAAGCCGATTGCCAAACAATAGTTTAGATTAATTAGTCCTCAACTTATGAGCCACTATAATAAACACAGATGTTACCTGTTATTAAAAAAAAAATAGGAATTTGCTAGTAAATTAATGTAGCACATTAAATTGCTCAACTGTATTATCTTGAGATGATAACCCTTGAGCTTTAACAGTACTAAAATGTAATTATTTAGTGTCTGGATTTACCAACTACTAAAAGTAAGCCTTGTATTTGAGATAATATTTCTGTGTGTTTAAACTAGTTTTTATAAATAACGGTTTATTCTGTCACACTTAGAGAAGTATGTTAAACTGTTTTATTTAAATATTGTTGCTTATACTTTGTGGCCATGTTAGAGATGACCATAAGAAACCACTCAAGCATTTGAAGTTTATTAACTGAGCATGCCCATTAAGTACTTATATTCCATTTATAAGGCTACACAATGTACATTGTAACCAGCAAACAAAGAGGCATGAAGGAGTATTAATCTAAAGGACAAATCTTTGTATTTTGTTGGCTAATGTGAGGATAGAGCATCCCAAACAATGACGGTACAGAACTAAAGATTAAAAGTCAAACATAAGCCCAAATTCAGAGCACCCTTTTGGCCAGCACATACATTGGGAAAACAGTGTTGCACAAACAAATAGCAGCCAAATTAATTGTAAACAAAGCCATCTGACCAAACACTATATGTGCTTTCACTACAAGTTCACATACTCCATTTAAACATTTTAAAAAAAATCATTCAGGGAACACTTGTCGAGAAAAGTCTAATGAACACACACTGCTTTCAAATAATGTAAGAGTAAAAAGTACAACCAAAAATAACAGTTGCATGTTCAACACTTTAAAGTAAGCCGTTGATGTGCAAGTTTTTATTCTCGATGCAAAGGCATCAATAATGCAAACCAAATCATTGGTGCTATAAGGCAAGAAGGTTTAATGCCAGCTTAATAAAGTATGAAATGCTACTTTGGTAAATAAAAAAATAACAGATTTGATTATAAAGGTAAACGAAAGGTATCATTCTTATCTGCTAAGTTCAAATTTTGCACTAAGCTGTAATGCTGCAACAGGGACAGCAAATTTAAGTTATTTATGAAAATAAGTTCTGTGTCATTTAACAACAGATAAACTACAAAAGGACTTCTAGCAATGCTAATGCAAATCATTAAGAAGACCGTATTTTACAAGGCTCAGTCTGGTTTAATGTTGAAAAGTGTTTCAAATAATGTTTGGTCTTTGTGAGTTGTAGAAATCTTATTTGTTGCACTTGTGAAAATAAAATGTACCTTTGCTGGAAAGGTCATTTGGAACTTGTTGTTGCTTCATATCACAGCGTATGAACAAAGACATTATGTCTACATCTAGGGATGTCATTGTCCCCTTTACTCAGCTCTCATTAGGCCAGATATTGAATATAATGCCCTCTTTAGCATGCATCTGTCCAGATGCATGCAACAACTGGAATACCCACAGAGATACTTTACTAAAAGGATACAAGGCCTAAACAACATGTCCTACATTGATTAAGTCAAACCCATGTCACTATCCTCGGTATACTACAGACTGCCAAGAGGTGTTCTGTGTCTAGCAAGCAAGTCATCCTCAAGCCCATTACTGATGGATTTATTGCACAAGAGCAAATCAAATGGCATCAGAAATACTTCCTTTAGGGTTCTAAACATTTTTCTGCAACATTAAAAGAACAGTTTGGATAAACAAGTATATCTTGCAGAGGATACCACTGCTGTGAAACAGACTCCCCATCCACATAAAAAGTTCATCCCTATCTATTTTCAAGACAACTTAGATCCATGGATGGGAAAAAGAAAATTTACCCCATGACTGCCTCTGTACTACTAATGGATAGAGGCAGCTCTTAATTGCTTTATCCCATGCATAGGTCCCCTCAAATTATATATTGTATGATAACAGTTATTCTCATTAGGGGTAATATATAATTACTGACCATGGTATGGGTAAGGCCACTCTGTATCTAAATGGGACATGTTATTTTGAGTACAAAAAGGGAAATTAGCTAGACTTAAAAATGGCCTGCAAGGGAAGCTAGCCTAATATTTACCTATGAACCTATATCATGTAGTTATAAAATGGAAATATCTTTTGTCTTTACTGTTTGCATGTAGTGTTTCTTGAAAAATGCTAAATCTGTGGCCTTTTGCAGCTTCCCATATTACAACTACATCCCAGTTATTTCATTTAATAGTCTTATATATTCTTGCCTAGGAATTTCTGTGTTTTATGAGATTCTTAGAGATCTGTGTGTGCATTCAATTTGTAGCTCTTTGGATTAATTTTGATAGAAAAAGCAGGTGTAATAGAATTTCTGATAATGCGTCTATTAAGTTTTTGTGATCAAATTTCTATTGAAGACCTCTAACCACAATGTTATTTCTCCTACCTCTGACTTTTGTCTTTAGCAGTTATTCATTTATGCGGGAGACACTGCAAAAGTATGACATCAGCTCTTTCTGTGTTATGTATTTTATCATCACTATCAGGATTTTCTCAGATAAGTTTTGAATGACTTGCTTTCGAGGTTACAACATGATCATTAGTTCTACTATAGCAAAGTTCTGGCCTGATTTGTAAAGTGCATAGAATTTTTTCTTCTTAATTGATTGTATTTTTTTTTCAGATATGACAATTCCCAAAAACATAATTTTGAAAGTTGGAGTCCTATCAGGTCATTTTCCTGTTGCAATTTTTGATTAACGTAGCTGAGGCTCAAACTGAAGAATTGTTCACTTCACATTTCATGTAATAGCAGAATATTGCAAATTTTAGGGATTACAATTAGGTCTCCCATCAAAACCTATTTTCCATTAATTCAAGATAGGGAAGTCAAGAAACTTACCTTGCGAATTCAGCAAGGAGTGAGTCCCGACATCCGTGTTAAGAACCCATAATAAGAGTTGCAGTCAAGAAGGGCATAAACATAATTCTTTATACTGTATGTAGCTGTATGTTGTCTACATAATACAGGGGTAAAATGAGTAGCAACTCAAAACGTTTACAAACACATAACACTTTGTGATAACACACAGTAGCATGCAGATGCAAAGTCTCTCTGAGAAAATGGTAGCTTTAAAAGCTGTTAGACATTTTGCTGTACCACATGCTTTGCTTAAATGTGCGGCAGAGTGAAGTATCCAGCATCCTCTAAAGCTGTCATAGCATCTGCTTCCCATCTGTGGTGGCCATCACTTGCTGCCATTATGTTGTAGTTTGGGAATGTTGACTGAAAATCTTGTCTTTTCCACAATTTTGGAGTGTAATCATAGTGTTCCATGAATGACAATGAAATATCTACTATGTAAAGCTTTCTGGAGGTTTTAAATTCACAAAGGGTCTGTAAGAGTTGAGTTAAACAAAATGCATGCATTCAAATGTATTTTTTCAGAGTCAGCAGGCCTTGGAACTGATGAAAATGATGTTGGTAGCACAGAACAGTAGGCAATGCTGCTTACTCTTTGTTGAGCACATACTTCTGCAGTTCAGATTTGTTGCTGATTAAGTAATGCAGGCAAAGTAGATGATAGTGCTTCCATTACCTTTTACCATTTATGAGGAATGGTCTGAGTAAAATATGAGCTAAGTTGCAAAGTATTAAAGCTATAACCTTTAAATGAAGAAATCATACAGCATAAAGTTTCTGTCTGTAAACAATTTTATCAAATTATATTGAATGAGTTAAAAAGGACCTAAATATGTTTATTCATTGGTTAAGATTTATATGTGCCTTCAACACAAGTTAACCAGCACATCTTTGATTAAGGAATCCGCCTGACTGACTGTATTGCTCTTAGAGAAATTTAAAAATCTGCATTCAGCTGACAAGTAACACTATGTTTCATTTACTCAGTCTGGAAACATACATGCATACATAACCTAAAGAGTAAATTAATAAATAACTAACTACAAATTTGCTAGTGCAAATAATTCCAATTTCCATTACACTCTACTTTTCAGGGAAACCTACAAATATTACATGTGACTGTGCTCCATGCCTTTCAATGCAAACTTGGCTGGACTGCAGTGAAGTTCTTTTTTTGGCCATTCACATAATGCAATCTAAATTTTCGCTGTATGATGTGAAAGCATGCTGCCTTCTATTATTTTTGCTAAGTCTTATATGTATTATGACCATGTAGGAAGGAATAAATGTGTGTTTCTCTCACCTGATCTTAGAAAAGACAAGTATTTAGCTGTGAATGATGATTACTTGTAACTATGAATCTCTTATCTCCAGTTTAACAAAATCTTAATTGCTTCCTCACTTCTCTGCTTTTTGACAGCTACATGGGATTACTTATGTAGGCTACTGTCAGATATTAAAGTGATTGAAATGTTCATCACAAAAATGCATATTAATATTCACATTCTAATTACGCTCATTTTTGATTGCAGAGAATTTCTTTATTTTTGGATTATTCCTGTCTCACTGTGCCAGAAAGGAAATAATGTTTAAGTACAGAGTATTTTTTCTTTTTTTTACCTCCAAGAGAGTGAGATAGAAGAAAAACAATTTGATGATGGGGTTTGCGAAGGAGTGGCCAGATATAAAAACTTGCCACTCATTTCACTGACCTAAGAAGCTCCATTGACTACATACGAGAAGAGAGCAATTCAATGGGGAAAAGAACCTATTTTTGATGCATGGTATGAGTAAATTATGCAAGTGCATGCAATCCTCACAGGACATTGAATATTTAATCTTGATCTCTGAAAGTTACAATGATAATTAAACAGCATCAAATGTATTGTGATAGGACTTGGGGGAGCATACTTTCTCATTTCAGAATTTCTTACCAAAGCTGCTTTAAAAAATATAAATTCATGAATATTTCACCTGTGAAAGCTGTTTTACTTTTCTTTTTCAACAGGAATTATATATGGAATAGCAATCATATTTCTATTGCAATACAGTTAATCTCTTAAAGAGCTGCGCCAACTGCATTTTATTCATAGTAGTTGATTGTCTTTGGACATTAACTGCTTTTTGTTTTATTATTACTTTTCCATTAATTTGTACAAGCTTCATTCACTTCATTAAATGTAGTGTGCAATTCTTTGCTTTTAACAGATTGTCAATACATACGCCCTAAAATCACATCACCAAATTACTTAACCAGGACCCAAAATACCAGTAATAGAGTAAGCTTTGTTTTTAGTTGATCCTTTATAGAACAATTTTTGACCTTACACAATGCCATCCTTGAAAAATGTAATTACGCAAATGTTTGCACAGACAAAGATATATACACCAACACAGACATGTAGACAAAAACACACACACACACACACACACACACACACACACACACACACACACACACACACACACACACACACACACACACATCCACATCCATGTATATAAGATTAGATTAGAAATTTTGAGAATTTAGTAGAAAATGAAATAAGAAAGGACTTTGATAAAGTTAAATATAGAAGTAATTTGGATTTAGAAGAAAGTTCTGTGTTAAAGGAATTAAAGAAAGACACGAATACAAGAGTTATGAAGCTGGATAAGGGAGGGGGAATGTGTTTATATCACGTTATCGAAAGATGAAAATAGTGAATGCTATTTCATCGGCCCCAAAACATCTAAACATGAAAATATCGAATATTCAGAACAGCAAATTTTTTCCCATGGAAAAAATTCGCTGCTCCGAAACACATACACACAACACAAGCACATCTAACAAACAGCAACAACACACATACACTTAATCCTACATGTAACACTACACTAAACAAAACATACACTACTATCTAACCACTTAACTTAACCCAAACCCTAACCCTAAGATCCTTCACAATGGCAGACTCACCTATCCTGCGCCCTAACCCTAACTCACTTAAACCGCCCCTAACCCTAAAGTCTGTCACTATCACACACACGCCTAACCCGCACCCTAACCCTAACTCACTTAACCCGCCCCTAACCCTAACGTACAAACAATCGCACACTTACCTATACCCTACCCGTAACTTTCCACCACAGCGCTAAGAATAGCGAAGCCAAAGAAACGGCCAACCAAATTCTTTCCCAAGGAAAGAATTCGCTGTTCTGCAGCTTTGCTAGTCTTAGCGTTCACTGAATAGTGTTCGATATTAGAACATTCGAAGTTTTAATACTTTGATGTTCTGATATAGACCGGGGGAATTGTATTCATGGATACTTGGACTTATGAAGGGAAAATGAATAAAATCTTAAGGGACCCTGAGAGACATACTAGTATTTCAAGAAATGAGATTAATATAGCTTATTGTAGAATTGACATGGAATTGGAGAATTTAGTTTTGGAAGATTTGATTGACAGTAAGACCTATCAATATTTAAAGGTGGAGAAACCAAAGATACCAACAGTATTCAGTATACCAAATGTGTACAAAAATGGTACTGACCCACCTTTATGACCAATAGTGTCTGCAGAGGGTTCGAAGACACTTCCCCCTGCTAAATATATTAATTCAAAACTAAAATCGTCCTGGTTAAGGAGAAAAAATATACTTAGAGATTTGTGGGATTTTCTTAGAAGTATTGATCAGAATTTATACAAAGAAAATATTAAGTTTCTTACCATCGATGTAATTGATTTGTTTTCTAGCATTCCTCACGAAGAAGGTTTAGCACTTTTGGAAGAGTTGATTTTTTAAGATAGGATTTTAACACATAATGAATGTACTGTAATTATTCAGTTAATGGACTTTGGTTCTCAAATACAAATTTTTCTACTTTAAAGGTGAATATTTTCACCAAATAAAGGTGTAGACTTGGGCGCAGCTTGCGCACCAACATACGCAAATCTAGTTTTGGAAAAATGAGAAGAGAAACAGGTGTTTAGATCTTTAGCAGTAAATGGCTGTTATATAAAATATTTTTGGATGACATCTGCATCTTCTGGGAAGCTACTGAGGAAGATAGTTTGGAGTTCATAGAATTTTTAAACAGTAGTACTGACTTCTTAGGATTTACATTTAAAGTTGATTTGGAAAAACTGGAATACTTAGATGTAATGATCTATAAGAAGGACAACAAATTTAACTCAAAGGTCCATAGAAAATTACTTTATTCCAACTCTTATTTACATTACAATAGTGCTCATCCAATGTATCAAAAAAGAAATGTGGTTAGGGGCAGTACATAAGATCATCACAAATGACATCAAATGATGAGAATTTTCAAAATAAAATGATTACCTTAAGGAGAATGTTTATAAAAAGAAAGTACCCTGAGGTGTTAATTGAAAAAAATAGAAAAGGAAGTGGCAGAGGTTAGATCAGAAACTTTTAAACCTATATTAGGTTTAAAAAGTGAAACAAACGGGCAGAATAAAATAGAAGAAGATTTTAATCGAGCCTTAGTAATTGAATATAATGTAAGTTCAGCATTAGTTAGGAACATTTTAGAGAAAGAATGGAACAGATTTACCTCCATCACTGACCTAGAAAAAATAAAAAAGGAGAATTTGAAAGTGGTATATAAGAAATCCTTAAGTATTAAAAACTTATTAGAAACAAATAAAGCAACTGATGTATCAAATAGAATAAAAAGGAAGGGAACCTTTAAATGTGGGCACTGTACTCAATGTCCCTTCATTATTAATAAAGAATCCATTTATTTTGGAAAGTAGGGAAACAGTTTTGGAAGGGAAGGAATACAATAACTGTGAGAGTTCAAGTTTGATCTTCTTCTTCTTCTTCTTCTTCTTTCGGCTTTTCCCGGTTAGGGGTCACCACAGCAGATCATCTGTCCGCTCATGTGAAGTCTGCCAGGCATTCTATATAGGAAAGACAGAATTAAAGTTGAGAAGAAGAATATATGGACATGTATATGATATACAGAATAAAAAGCAAACAAATGCTCTTTTTAAACATAAACAAGAATGTAATTATGCCCATCTCTTGCTTTTTTGTATTAGAAAGGGTAAAGATGGATGTAAGAGGGGGTTTATGGGAGGAAAGAATTGAATACAGGGAACTCTGGTGGCAAGTGACCTTGTAGGCAAACAAAAAAACAGGGTTAAATGAATGTATTTCCATTGCTCAACTTCTTAAACTCAGAGTGCCTAAGTTATAAGTCTGTGGGTCCCACTAAGGAAGTATGATAAAAGGTGGGACACATTGTCCAAGCTGGGGTTAAAATCAAATAATAAGAATTTCATATACAAACATATATGTTGAAATATTCTGACATTTATACACACAATAAAATAGACAAACAAAATCTATACTTCGATCAATCATGTGAACTTTCCTATTGCTGCTATAGTTTATGCCAAGTTAGATAAAGTTATAAATATCTTATCTTTGTTTGAATATATTTTTATACTCATGTGGTTTATATGCATTTTTAAATGTTTTTTTTTTAAATTTTTTATGGATTTATCAAATTTCCAGTTTGACATTTTTTATTGAGTGAAGTTTTTAGCATATTATATATTTAAAAATTTGTTTTATAAATATGTATTTTTAAGTAACATTCTAGAATTGATTTCAATGAGAAAGTTTTTTTCAAACAAACCATTTTTCAATATGATTTTTTTTTTCTGAATGAACAGTAGATGGTGGTATAGGTATATCCTTTACTTATGCATTTTTTAAGGTTCTATATGACTACACCGAAAGATCAGAACAGCGAATGTATGTACATCGACACATTTACGTTGATGTATATACAAAGTGAAACACCTAAACAGTGAAAACCGGAACACCAAATATGTTCCATAGCTAGCAGCACGATGGTGGGGATAAGGAAATATATCCTTTTCCCCACTGTAGTGTGGTCTCGGAGTTGGTATATTTAAGTAGGGGGTGTGGGGGGTGCTGGGGGGCTTGCCCCCCTGCAAAAGCTAATTAATGTAATATTTTAGTTTAGATTTTTCCTACCTGTGTGGCGCATTATGATGATGAAACACGTTCAGCGTTCCGGTTTTCGCTGTTTAGGTATTTCGCTCAGTATGTACATCGACGTAAATGTGTCGATGTACATACATTCGCTGTTCTGATCTTTCTGTGTAGTCATATAGACCCGTTTTTTAATATATTTATATTTATATATGTATTTTGTCTTATGAAATCAAATAATTTTAAAAACTGTTTGAGGTTTCTGATGCAATATCATTCAGTCACTACATTTTTTGAACATGCAGTTTAAAAACATCATGTTTTTCTTTTACAAAAAGTTAAATTTACTACGTAAATTAAAACATTCTGATTGGTTTGTAATATTTACAATGGCTTAAATTACTGTTTTTAGTTCCAGCCCACATCTGATGAATTTAAGAAATGGAAACGTGTGTTTTAAGCATTAATGTGTTTTGGTGGATTTAATAAAAGTGATTTTTTTAAGTATTTTCATTTCCAAGCTGTGTGACTATGCTGAGAATTAAGTAACTGAACAGTTTCTGCCAATTGGGAGCTTTATTATACGTCACTAGGCTTCGTTTTTCCTTTGTGTTTACTGGTTTTTGTGGAGCCCTTGCACTTTCTTTGGGATTTCCATGTATATAAGAACACAGCAAGAAATGAGCAAAAATAGAAAAAATATGTAGAAAGCAAACACTGCATGTTCACGCATAACCTTTGGCATTCAGAGGTCACTATTGCCATTGGACAAATAAGTTGTGATATACAGTAATGTTAGTTCCATGCACACACAATGTTAGAAGTTGATATGCTCAAGAAGTATACAAAACAAATGACAGCTGGGATATCATGTAAAGTACATCTCGCAACAAAACATGCTGTATGGAAACCATGATATTATATATATATATATATATATATATATATATATATATATATATATATATATATATATATATATATATATATATATATATATATATATAGGTCCACTTCTATATCTTGAAATACTGAAATCCCGAATTTCAGTATTTTGAGACCAGAATACTGACACTTTACAACATTGAAACTCCAAAATCACGAAACTGAAAGTATTCTAAAGTAATAAACACAAAATCTAAACCTCCCACCAAAAACGCACAAAAACACTACATAACTCAACAAACTAACACAACCAGACATTTATGCAGGGAGGCAATCCCCCCTCCTGCACACCCCTACTTATATATAATAACTCCGAGGTCGCACTAACTAGAAAAAATATAAAATATCTCAAACCTACTCTTACCTGCCCTACACTGTCTCTGCAATCAGTCATATTTACACTCACTAATAACACACATACACATACTACACAGGTACAAAAATCACCATATGCAACTCTCCCACACATACATCCTTACCTACCTACCCAAGCCTAGCCCTAAAACTTCCCACAGACATCTAAACCAAAAAAACTTCTAACCAAACCCTTAAAATGTCAACACCTACCAAATCCCTGGTCATAAACGAACATCAGCCATCATATCACAATATTCTTGAAAAGACAATACAGAACAAACTAAACCTATCCCATATTCGGTAAACTAAGTTTCGACATAGTGCACTTTCGACATTCTGGTCTCAAAATACTGAAATTTGATATTTCAGTATTTTGAGATGTAGAAGTGGACACATATATATATAGCTATATATACACACACACACACACACACACACACACACACACACACACACACACACACACACACACACACACACACACATATATATATGACTCTACTGCTCTACATCGAAAGAACACTTCTTCGAAAAAGAGCAGGAGACCCACACTTCAGCAAAAGTTCACTTCAACAAAAGAGCACTTTCGCTGAAGTCTAGTTCCCTGGGTGACCCAAAAAAAACCACTAAAACATATTTTTGCAGGAGGGCAAGCCCCCCCTGGACCCCCCATACTCCCCTACTTAAATATACCAACTCCAAGATCGCACTACAGCGGGGAAAAGGG
>NC_056728.1:1934868033-1934908033 GCF_019279795.1 Protopterus annectens | reverse complement strand
ATATAAAATAATACCCTGTATGTAGTTAGCACAAGCATCTTCTTTCAACATAGTGGCAACAAAATAGTTATTGTTTAGACTGTAGAATCATGTAATTTCTCCCTTTACTGGTCTATGATTATCATTACGATCAGTATATTTGAACTAATGATCTAATATTTTGTCCTAAACCATATTCTAATAACCTTCAGGTAGAAAATGACAATTCTACCCCTGCTTCTTGTTTAAGCAGGAATTAAGCTTATTTTTACATCTTTGTCACTGGCTCTTGGACACCATTATGTTATGTCACAGAAAGATAAATGAAAAAAGCGGACATTTCATTTACATCTGATTCAAGATTAACTACTTTAACTTTTTTAAAATTAGAGATAATATATTTGATTTGCACTTGGAGTTATTCTTACAACTGATATTCTTTATAGATATTTTCTCATCACAGGCTAATAACTGGAATCAGACTTTATCAGACTCCATCCATCTATCTGTCCAACCATCCATCCCTCCAGCCATCATTTACATTGCTTGTCTTTGCAAAGCCTGTACTGGAAGCAAGCTGAGCGAAGCATATCAAACTTTTCTGTTAATGGCAACAGTCTCAGATCCATCCTCGTTGATTCCTCAGCATTCCAAAGCCAATTGTGGATCTGACTCAAAATTCTTAAGTGGAGGTTTTGCCTAGCATGCCTCCAGTGGTAGGTAATCATAGGGCATCCTCATTGATACTCAAACAACTTAAACTGGCATTTTTCAGTCAGGTTGAGTAGTGGCTGTACTGTGGCCCTACTGAAGGACCTTCCATAATCCAGATATCATATCCTAGTGTGAGCCCATCAATGTACCTTTACTCATTATGTAAAGCTTGTAACCCTAGCAGAGGATAAGTCATAAACTCTGTTCAGTAAATTGAGGACTCAACTCCTGCTTCACTACTCTGGCCCAGTACAATGCTTGTGGTACTGCTACCTTAGCACCCATCCAGGGTCTATACCAGAAGAGCGAATGCTTAAAATAGTGAATGCTGTTCTGCTGAACTGAAAAACATGAAAGCTAACAATCTCAGTAAGCAGAATAAAAGCTAGAATGAACAGCAGATGCAGGGTGGTATCCTACGAGAAGGAGCCCAAATAATGGAAAAATTCTTTACTCAATCCAATGATCAAAATGAAGTACAAATACACATAAAGTCACAGTTTAAAAATGATAAAACAACAAGTTAAGCGCTTTCGTCAATACTCAGACTTCTTCAGAACAGTGAATTGCTGGCTGATAACTCCTTAAATACACACCCAGTCAATTAGTAAAATATTACCCCACATCATTTCCTTTCAGTTAAGAAACATCACAGGAAGTGTAAGGTAGTAGTGAATACTCCCCCTGTTTGCAAGTACACAAAAAGTCAACTAACCAAATGTTAAATCAATAGTGTCACATGTAAAGAATGTTATAAGGCAAAAAATACCAATGACAATATAAACAAATAATAACATAAATAACTGTTTAAGTTTCAAAAGTGGTGCTATAGAAATTCTATCATTAAGACCTGGAGGGGAGTATGCATTCAGTCTGATCTGCCACTTTAACTCAATGTACTCCAAATATTCCTCAACAGGTCCGCCCCTTTGTCCCAAATCAACTTGTTCAAGAATAAAAAAACTAAAACTGTGATTACTTTGGTCATTAATATGCCTAAATAAAGCATTCTTCATATTTTTCTGCTTGATGTCATATAAATGTTGGTAGACTCTAAGTCTAAAAGCATTTTTTGTTTTCCCCACATAATAACCTTGGCAGTTTTTACATACTGCAATATAAACAACCCCTTAGTATAGCAAAACATTTTCTTTTTATTAGTAAAGGATCCAAAATTCTTAAGAATAAATTTGTCTGTATCCATCATGAAAGGGCACTGGGGACATCTACCACATTTATACGTGCCACCTCTAGTGAGATTAGGTTTGCCTTTTTCAAGTAGTCCTTTTATTGATGTACTCTTTTTATAAACTATAGTGGGTCTCTTACCTATCTTGTCCAAGACCCCAATGTCATTATCAAAAACCTTCCAATATTTATGTATTATGTATTTGATTTCTTCAAAATCTGCAGAATATGTGAGTGTCAATGCATGTGTAAAAATAGTATTATTGTACCTCACATTGTTGTGGCCATCCCTATTGCCCAATAGGGCTCTAAAGTGTCCACTGGTCCTCTTATTTATAACTTCCTGAATGATGTTTGATAGAAAAGGCTCTGGATAACCTCTTCTCTGAAACATATTGGACAAATAGTCACATTCCTTGGTAAAGTCATAAATGTCAGACACCGTCCTGGCCAATCTAGCACATTGGCCCTTGACCAGGGCCTTCTTCTGGTGCAAAGAATGTGCACTAGTAAAATGTAATAATGTGTTAGAATAGGTTGGTTTCCTATATAGTTGGGAAATAAAACAGTTGTTCACATAATCTTTCTTTATGGTGATGTCCAAATAATGAATATAATCTAGATCCTTGACCATAGTAAATCTCAAAAAACTGGTGGTACTGTTCATGTACAAAAAGAACCTATTCAAATCTTGTTCTGATTGATTCCAAAACAGGACAATATCATCAAGGTATCGCCCATACAATACCCATGAAGTCCTGAATTCGGAGTTAAAAATGTATTGATCTTCCCAATGTGCTAAGACAATGTTGGCGAAGATTGGTGCACAACATGCACCCATGGCAACTCCAAGCCTTTGTTTAAATAAATGTCCTTCAAATGTAATGAAATTATTTTCCAAAACCTTCTCCATACAAGTACGGATGGTCAAGATGGTGTCATGATTCAGTGACGAATTACTGCATAGAAACTCATAGAACCAGTCCAGACCTATATCATGTGGTATAACTGAAAACAGGTCACAGATATCAATAGTCACCAGGATGAGGTTACTGTCATACATATTCTGATTGACTTTATCAAGGAAGTCCCATGAGTCCTTAATTATAGTAATCAGATTATCAAGGACCCCCTTAGTCATACTGTCAATGTATTTTGCTATACTAAATGTTTTGCAGGCTTTAGCATGTACAGTGGGTCTTAAAGGTGGACTGTGTATTGATTTGTGAATTTTTGGTATTCCAAATATGGTGGGAATCCTGGGATGTTTGGTTAAAATGTAGTTGTGTGTATCTAGTGTCCATTCAGTAAAAGTTTCTCCAATTCTAAGTCAATGTTACGATATGCTATGTTTAATTAATTTCGTGAGGTCTCAGTGTACACTTCACTATATAGTATGTCAAACATTCTACTATTGTAATCATCAGTGTTCATAATAACCAGACCCCCACCCTTGTCCGGTTTCATAAGTCTTATATTAGTCTGATGCAAAATTTCACTCAAAATACCCTTCTCCTCTATTTTTAAATTGTCTATGGGTGAGTTATTATGCCTATAACCCAATCGTGTTCTAATGTCGTTTTCATATAGAACCTCAAATGTTTGTACCAAATGGCACTATTGTTAAGAGAAATTAATCAGGTAGATGTCAACATTAAAAATGACTTATTGTTTGAATCTAAGAAAAATGTTTTTAATGCTGTGTTTGATACTGTTTATAACGAACTCAGTGATTTAAAAGGGAGAAAGGAAAGGAAGTTATGCAGGGACAAAATGGATTATGAGAAGGGTGTGGCTTATCCAGACCCCCCAAGAGGGCAATTTAATCAAATGACTGGTAATCACAGTACTTATACGTTAGGGCAAGCTTGTGAGACACAAGATGATAAGGAAGGAGAGGAAATCCCTTTAGAACAAGCCCCCCTCAGGAGATCGGAGAGGCTAATCAACCAAAGACAGATGAGGTTAAATTATTACAGTCCTCGATCTGCACCACGGAGGGGGGGGGGATGGAACAACTACCGGAGATAAGCAGCCCATCACATACTGAGACTGAGAATGTGATTCTTTCAATTGTGACTAATGATTTGGGTGACTTCAGTATTTATAATTACAGTGGTCTTACTGTCACTAGGGAATGGGCTGATTTTCTATCCAAAGGTATGAATTTTGTGCCTACTAGCAAGGGCAACATAGTAGATGTTATGGTGCAGTTAAAACTATTTACAAGGAAATTAAATCTAGCTTTATTTTTTCCTGATAGTAATTTTACTTGTGGCTCAAACCTTAAACGACCAAGTACCTTTCAACCTCCCAATCACCCTTTGGTACAAATATTTGAGGTTCTATGTGAAAACGACATTAGAACACGATTGGGTTATAGGCATAATGACTCACCCATAGACAATTTAAAAATAGAGGAGAAGGGTATTTTGAGTGAAATTTTACATCAGACTAATATAAGACTTATGAAACCGGACAAGGGTGGGGGTCTGGTTATTATGAACACTGATGATTACAATAGTAGAATGTTTGACATACTATATAGTGAAGTGTACACTGAGACCTCAAGAAATGAATTAAACATAGCATATCGTAACACTGACTTAGAATTGGAGCAAATTTTACTGAGTGGACAAATCAAACTAGACACACACAATTACATTTTAACCAAACATCCCAGGATTCCCACCATATTTGGAATACCAAAAATTCACAAATCAATACACAGTCCACCTTTAAGACCCATTGTAGATGCTAAAGCCTCCAAAACATTTAGTATAGCAAAATACATTGACAGTATGACTAAGGGGGTTCTTGATAATCGGACTACTATAACTAAGGACTCATGGGACTTCCTTGGTAAAGTCAATCAGAATATATATGACAGTAACCTCATCCTGGGGACTATTGACGTCTGTGACCTGTTTTCAGTTATACCACATGATACAGGTCTGGACTGGTTCTATGAGTTTCTATGCAGTAATTCGTCAATGAATCATGACACCATCTTGACCATCCATACTTGTATGGAGATGGTTTTGGAAAATAATTTCATTACATTTGAAGGACATTTATTTAAACAAAGGCTTGGAGTTGCCATGGGTGCATGTTGTGCACCAATCTTCGCCAACATTGTCTTAGCACATTGGGAAGATCAATACATTTTTAACTCCGAATTCAGGACTTCATGGGTATTGTATGGGTGATACCTTGATGATATTGTCCTGTTTTGGAATCAATCAGAACAAGGTTTGAATAGGTTCTTTTCGTACATGAACAGTACCACCAGTTTTTTGAGATTTACTATGGTCAAGGATCTAGATTATATTCATTATTTGGACATCAGCATAAAGAAAGATTATGTGAACAACTGTTTTATTTCCCAACTATATAGGAAACCAACCTATTCTAACACATTATTACATTTTACTAGTGCACATCCTTTGCACCAGAAGAAGGCCCTGGTCAAGGGCCAATGTGCTAGATTGGCCAGGACGGTGTCTGACATTTATGACTTTACCAAGGAATGTGACTATTTGTCCAATATGTTTCAGAGAAGAGGTTATCCAGAGCCTTTTCTATCAAACATCATTCAGGAAGTTATAAATAAGAGGACCAGTGGACACTTTAGAGCCCTATTGGGCAATAGGGATGGCCACAACAATGTGAGGTACAATAATACTATTTTTACACATGCATTGACACTCACATATTCTGCAGATTTTGAAGAAATCAAATACATAATACATAAATATTGGAAGGTTTTTGATAATGACATTGGGGTCTTGGACAAGATAGGTAAGAGACCCACTATAGTTTATAAAAAGAGTACATCAATAAAAGGACTACTTGAAAAAGGCAAACCTAATCTCACTAGAGGTGGCACGTATAAATGTGGTAGATGTCCCCAGTCCCCTTTCATGATGGATACAGACAAATTTATTCTTAAGAATTTTGGATCCTTTACTAATAAAAAGAAAATGTTTTGCTATACTAAGGGGGTTGTTTATATTGCAGTATGTAAAAACTGCCAAGGTTATTATGTGGGGAAAACAAAAAATGCTTTTAGACTTAGAGTCTACCAACATTTATATGACATCAAGCAGAAAAAATATGAAGAATGCTTTATTTAGGCATATTAATGACCAAAGTAATCACAGTTTTAGTTTTTTTATTCTTGAACAAGTTGATTTGGGACAAAGGGGCGGACCTGTTGAGGAATATTTGGAGTACATTGAGTTAAAGTAGCAGATCAGACTGAATGCATACTCCCCTCCAGGTCTTAATGATAGAATTTCTATAGCACCACTTTTGAAACTTAAACAGTTATTTATGTTATGATTTATTTATATTGTCATTGGTATTTTTTGCCTTATAACATTCTTTCCATGTGACACTATTGATTTAATATTTGGTTAGTTGACTTTTTGTGTACTTGCAAACAGGGGGGGTATTCACTACTACCTTACACTTCCTGTGATGTTTCTTAACTGAAAGGAAATGATGTGGGGTAATATTTTACTAATTGACTGGGTGTGTATTTAAGGAGTTATCAGCCAGCAATTCACTGTTCTGAAGAAGTCTGAGTATTGACGAAAGCGCTTAACTTGTTGTTTTATCATTTTTAAACTGTGACTTTATGTGTATTTGTACTTCATTTTGATCATTGGATTGAGTAAAGAATTTTTCCATTATTTGGGCTCCGTCTCGTAGGATACCACCCTGCATCTGCTGTTCATGAAAGCTAACAATATCGAATGCACAGATCAGTGAATTTTACCAACTCTGAGATCACACCACAGTGGAGAAAACAGCAAAGTCCCGAAAACGGACAATTTTATTTCCCTGGGAAAAAAATTGCTGTTCCATGCCTTTGACATTGTCAGCTTTTGTTATTTTCAGTTTGACAGAAGAGCGTTCGCTGTTCTGATAGGAACCCCGATCCATTGGTCATTCTCTTGATCCCCCTGCCATCTGCAGTTGTGACCAAAATCTCCATAAACGTAAATACCTCTACATGATGTCAACCCCCCTTTCACCTGAAGAGAGCAATTCTTTTTTTCCTGGAGACCACAGGGCCTCTAATTTGCAGGTCCTGATTTTCATCCTAACCACTTTTCACTCTGGAGTGGATTACTTAAGACCATGACAGTTGTCAGAGTTTCTTGATAGCTACAGAAAGAAATTGTTTCTGAACAACAATGACGTATCCCCACATTCCTAGACTGAAAAGTCTACCTTGTCTATGCCTTCAGATGTTTTCCATGAGAATAACAAACATGAAGGCAGACAAGCCACATTCTAGATAGATGTGGTTGCATTTTCACTTTACCTGGATTGACATAATGTCAAGAATACAGGATTAACTTTAGCTATGCAAACATGAGGGTAAAATAGCATATAGCAGTGACCCTGGAACCCTGTGCAGCTGTAACACCTTCCTAAGGACATTGCCTTTTTCAGGTCCCCAAAGAACATGTAGACTAGCTTGTCAAACCCTCCACACAAGGAAAAAATGTTCATGTTCATGTCCAAGGCCTGAGTGGAATCTGCATTGCTTCTCCTGAATCATGGTCACCTTCCCTGCATCCTGTCATATGTAAAGCTGAAGAGTATGATCCATGTGTTATTTGAACACACACACACACACACACATACACACACACACACACACACACACACACACACACACACACACACACACACACACACACACACACACACACACACGTGTGCACACACACACACACACACACACACACACACACACACACACACACACACACACACACTCCTTCCCCTCTTTATGAACATGGGACCACCGTCTCAGTTTCCTAATACTGAGGTGCTGTTCCTGTCTTTCTTGAACACTGAAAAGGCACACTAATGACCACCAAATAATATCCAGCATTTTATATGGCCAGATATCATCCACTTTTGTATCCATGCTACTGTGGAAGTGATTAAACACTACAGAGATCTCATCTACACAAAAGTCAGAATCTAACCAGAAGAAGGGTATGCCCAAAAGACTAATATGTTTCTCAAATTGTTCTTTTTATCTTCCAATAATGTCCTTGGTTAATGTCAGGGTTTTTTCAATGTCTCAACCTCCGCCAAAACTGGGTAGTTTGCAAAAACTTACCTAAGGCCATCCAAAATCATTTTCCATGCTCTTGCAAAACCCTACCCTCTTTTGACATTTACTTCTCTAACTGCTTTATCTGCTGCTGTGATGGCTAATTTCTGCCTGCCAACCACCTGTGAACATCTCCCTGCTAATATTTTACTAATACCCTTTTTCTTTTACTTGAGTGCTTGTCTCACTGTTGATATCCCTCTGGAGGTCCTAGTTGTATCTCCATGACAAGCACTGAGCGTCTTTTGGATAAAGATCCACGCCTCTGTTTATCTACTGAGTTCTTTTTTTTTTTTTCAAAATTTCTTTTTTTTTTTATTAAGTATACAAGCATGAAATAAAACAAAATAAATACAACAAGTCATATCCATGTAGTACATTTGATGTTACATCGTACATTCCATTAATATGTAATAGTGGTTATTGCCTATTTTGCACATTAACATTCATATTAAACAGATTATCATGAGGCAGTTTCTTGTAACATATTAACATCTTCGAGCACTATTATATGTAAAACATCAACCTATTTTATGCTAATATTCTACTAATAAAGGAAAAAAAAGATATATGTACAAATATACAAATGTCACCCTAATACCTTGATTGCTAATCCAGCAATGATTAGTTGCTATGCTTAAAATACCTAGATTTTAACAAAGTGTTTATGACAAGATCTCAATTAATGTTTTACAGTATGTTTGGTAGTATGTTTGATTTCTCTGACTTTTTGTGTTTAGTTTCTTGGCTAATATGTGATTTTTCGCCATGGTTTTATATTCTGACCAAGTTAGTTTTGATCTATCAGTCCAGTTTTTTTGCTATATAAGCTTTCAACAGGGTGCATATAGTTATTGTAATATGTTTAGATAAATTATTAATGTTACCTTTGAATATATGTAATATAGCTGTTTCCCATGAGAGTGAATTTTGAATACCCTGATTTCTCTAATAGGATTCTATAGTTTATAGACTGTTTTACAGCTCCAGAAGATATGAAGGATATCTGCTTCTTTATTAGGGCAAAAGGAACAGTAAGGTGACTTGGATGGGTGAAATTTGTTAAGGTGTACAGGTGCGTGGTATGCGTTGTTAAAAATCATGAGCTGTGTGTATATTCATTTTTTGTATGGTGTCAATGTCATAGTATTTTTGATAGCTACTTCCTTTTGGTTATCTGTTATGGTGTTATCTTTTCTTTCCCAAAACTTTGAAAAGATAATGGTGTTTTGGTATTTAACAGTTGCTATCAATTTATATGTGTTTGATATCACTTCCTTTTTACTTAATAGCATTTTTATAATTTGTTGTGCCAACTTGACCTCTTGTTCGACTACTTTGATATCTTTGGCTATATTGCTTATTAGGTATAAGATTTGTTTAATTATCAGGTTATATTTTTGCTATCTTTAATTAAGTTTGTGATATTTTCCATTAAAAGATTTCTTATTTGGTAAAAATCCCAAACTGTATAATTTTTTATTAAAGGAAATTTGTCTAGATTTAACATATTGTTTGCTAGTTTTATATCTGGTTGTTGTTTACTGGTTGCAAAAGCTAGATTGCCTGTTAAGTTTAATGAAATCAGTAGCTTTTTGAAAATTTCACAGTTGTTTATTAAGATTGGGTTAATTTTTATTGTCTTAAGAGTTTCCTGCTTTAAGAAGGGAATCATTTTTGGATTGATTTTATATTTTATTATGTCCCGATGTAGTAATATAATCCATAGTGGGTACCATTCATTCCTTTTTGAGTCATGATTTGCTATCTGCATGATATGGCTTGCATTGATAATTTCATAGTATAGCTGAAAATCAGGAAGGCCTAGGCCTCCTTTTTCTTTTGTGGGTATTAGCTTATTATAGAAAATTCTTGTACTTTTTGGGTACCATATGAACTTTGCTAGTCTAACTTTCACCCTATTGAAGATGGTAACTGGTATTTTTATGAATATGGCATTGAGATGTTATAAAATTTTATGCAATATGTTCATTTTTATAATTGAAGCATTTGACAAGGTAGATAGTTTAAGCTTTTCCCATTTATTAATATTTTCAATTATATTTGACCACATTTTACTAATATTATTATTAAACATTTCTGCTCGTGTATTACTAAAATTTATACCTAAATACTTCAGGGTGTATTGCACTTTAATATTAGTCTCTGGAAAGTAAACTTCCTTATGTCTCAGTAGGTTAATTGCATATATGATTGATTTCTTGGGATTCATTTCATAACTGGATACCTTGGAAAATTTTTCTATGGACATTAGGGTTTTATTTAAATCAGTATTGGGGTATTGAAAGTAAATACTGAGATCATCTGCAAATGTTGAGTATTTAACTTGAGTGTTAGAGACAGAAATAAGATGATGTTATGTTCTCTGTGTAATTTGCAGTAGTAATGTTTCTATGTACAAATTAAACAGGTTTGGTGAGAGTGGGCACCCCTGTCTAGTACCGTTAACTATTTGTATTGGTTTAGAAGTTTTCTTATTAATATAAAGAGTTGTAGTTGCCTTAGTATATAGTGTTTTGATCATCTTTATGTATTCCTTTGGGAATCCAAATTGATCTAGTATAAACAGTAGGAAATTCTGATTTACTCTGTCAAAGGCTTTTGTTGCATCAACTGATAATGCATACTTCGGGGAATTTGTCCTTAGCACATAAATGGGTTAAAGCATCTATAGTTAATGTGTTGTCTTTTACTTGTCTATGACTCATAAAACCAAGCTGTTCCGGTGATATTATGACTGGGGCTACTTTTTGTATTCTTTGTGCTAAAATTGTTGAAAATATCTTGATGTCCAAATTAATCAAAGCTATAAGCCTATAATTGTTCGGATTTGTGGGATCTATATTCGGTTTTGAGATAAGCATGGTTTTGGAGTATTGATATAGAGGTCTGATATCCCAACTTTTATAATATAGTTGTGTAGTTTTAAAAGTATTGGTGTTACTTGAGGTTTAAAATGTTTATACAATTCTGCAACATATCCATCAGGGCCCGGAGATTTCCTAGGTTTAATTTGTCAATAGCCCTACTTATATCATCTTCTGTCAGTGGGCTTTTAAGATTATTAGCTTGGGAATCACTAATCTTAGGGAATTCTAAGTTATTTGCAAAGGTTTGGAATAGGTTCTCATTGATATGCTCTTGTGGGCTATAAATGTTTTGAAATATTTCTTCAAAAGCCCCTATTAGTTCCATATCAGAATTATATATCTTTTCTTTAAATTTTATTTCTTGTAGTTTACAGTCGGCATTCTTTATGTTAAAAAGTCTTGCTAACATTTCTGAAGGTGCTTGTGCCCATTCTGCGTATTTATGTAGCATTCTGAGTTCTGTAAATGTAAATTGTTGTGTTGTAATCTCATCTAATTGTTTCTGCAGGCTTGCTATTTGCTTCTCAATAGTAGGGGTTCCATTTCTTTGTAGCTCAATTTCAAGATGTCTTAGCTTATTTTCTAATTGCTCTATATTTTCTCTTCTTTGTTTTTTGAAATATGATGCTTTTTGGATGAGGGTACCCCTAGCCGTAACTTTGAAGGCTGCCCATTGAATGTCCAGAGGGATATCATCACTCAAAAAACTTTCATTTAGAAATATTAGAGAATTTATAATCTCTTGTTCCACTTCTTTATTTTTCAACAAATTTGTGTTTAATGTCCAGTTTGCTGTAGTGTGTATATTATTTCCAATTTTATTTTGTGTTATTTTTAGATTTATTTTAGAGTGGTCTGATAGTGATCTAGGTTCTAATTTATAGCTCACATCATAATGAACAAAGCCTTGAGAGATCAAAGATATGTCAATCCTAGACCAGAATTTATGGTATGGGGAAAAGTAAGTGCATCTGGTACTTAGACTGTCTTTGTTGTTGAGTTCAAATGGATCTATTAAGTTGAAGTCTTCAATTAGCTCTGATAGGAATGCTGTGGCTTGTGGAGGTTGAGTATGACTTTTATTCGACCTATCTTTTAGTGGATTAATTTTTATATTCCAGTCCCCGCCAATTATAATCAGATGATTTTGGTATTTATTTAGTAAATTATAGATTTCAATTAAGAAATTGAGCTGATAGTTGCATGGGCCATAAACATTACACAATAATACAGGATTTTTGTGTGTTGGCCATAAGCATGTAAAATAGCACCATATTCCTTTATCATCATAGTTATAATTAATGATGTTTCCTTCAAAAGATTTCTTAATAATTATAGCTGTGCCTCTTGATGAGGTACTGTCCCCAGCTGCTATTATTTTCTGAATCCATTTAGAGTTTTTTTCTGTACCCTTGTCCCACTGTTCCATAGTCATATGTGTTTCCTGCCAAAAGGTTATATCAGTTTTTGATTTATATATGAGGTGCATGACTAGCTTTCTATTCTTATTGTCCTGAAAGCCATTTACATTCCATGAGGCTATATTAACCATCTTATGTGAATGTTATTTTAGTTCTTCTTATACCTGGAATAACTATATGTATTAGGGGGATCCTTGTCAGAGCATTTTGAGTATGTTGTACTGCGAACTGATAAATAGTAACATGCAAGGAGAAGGTGGCATATATCTCTTTCAAAATTTCCTTGGTGCCTAACCAATTACTTCTTGCCTCTGATTTATCTACTGAGTTCTTGAACATGATCCATTCAGATATATTTTGCTGACCTTTTCTAGGATTAGAAAGACAATATTAAAGGATGTGAACCGAACCTTCTTCCACAGAAATACCTATGGATATTCCCTGGACATCTTCACTATGCATTTGTATTTCTCACATTTGACCAGTTGCTGCCTTGTCTGTTTGACCCAACTCACCATGATGTATTGATCAGTTGATACCACAAGACCTTTCTTCATCTGTGGCCATATGTTATGAAAACTCCATTCTGAACACAACTACAATGGCAATCATTAAACTTTGGTACAGAGTATCATGGTACAAGTTACACTTATAATCAGCCTTGAAATGATAATTGTAATTTGTTATGGATGATTAGTGAGTAACACAGAAGTCCATTCAGGTTCAGATCAGATATGCTATACCTCCTACTCACTCAAGATGTCTCTGTCACGAGAGTTTAAATCTTCAATAGAATCTGCAAAAGCAGTTGGTGGTATTGCATTGAGCACCATATCCAAAACCTCTAAGAAGACTGAATACTCTGAATAACTATTAGGTGCACCCACTCTATCTTAATCTGTCCTGTTAGGCCTGCTGCATGGCATAACATCTGAGCCCTACCCTTCACCTTGCAAGTGGTATGCCCACAGAGAGGTTCCATTCAGCTTTTTTTGAAGTGAGCCCAGCTAAGCTATGAGGTATAGCTAGCTACTAAAAGCTTACAAGAAACACCATCCCTAAGGCATGGATACCATGGCTGATCCCAGTATCATTGTACTGGGTAAAGTTCATGGGTTCTTTAAAATGACCTGCATAATAGTAGTCAAAATTGTTGGGTCACTGTTTTCTGGTCCTGAATGTTATGCAAGTGTTTTAATAATAAGTCTGCTAGGATCACATACCTCTCATCTACCTAAATATAAGAATCCCATGATCACACAAGTACCTCCAATGTGATAAGGTCATGATTACAGGAGAATCTAACAAAAATGGATTTTATAATAGACAAAAGCATACAAATGTATGTGTGTATGTGTGTGTGTGTGTGTGTGTGTGTGTGTGTGTGTGTGTGTGTGTGTGTGTGTGTGTGTGTGTGTGGGTATTCATTTGTGCCCTTTGTATATTTTAATACTGAATATATATTTGGCAGCCATAAACATATGTATTACATACATTATGTGTAGATGAAAATGCAGCTACCACACAATAAGAATAACGTAGAAGGAAATAAAGAGGAAGAAAAAATGAAGTAGCCAAGAACTATGTGGAGAATGCATTTCAGCTCATGTAGCATCCTTTAACTACTGTTGATTTATTCATTATAAAAGGTTTAAGGTCCATTGCAAAAAGTCCCAACAATTAAAAAAATAAGCTGCAATGGCAACAAGAAATCCTGACTTCCAAAATTAACTCTTATACCTTTAAGGTGTTTTTCTATTGCCTCCCACACTAGCTAATTATGTATACTAACTTCAAGAATGCTGTAATTCAGAGTAGCTGGAATACGTGGAGATAATGCAGCACTGGAATTTGTATATATTGACCTAATCATACTTAAAGGCTTGCATTTCTTATCCCTGGATTGAGCTTCTGTTGCAAATTCAGGAAAGCAAATGATCTCATCAAAAAAGTGAAAATTTAAGTGCAATTAAGAGAAAATATGAGCCAAGTCTTAAATTACTATATATTGTGGTGAAGTGCAGAGATTTTGTAGCTAATATATATATATATATATATATATATATATATATATATATATATATATGTATATAAAACATATATAATATGAGTAACAGTGGTGAGGGGTGTAACCTCTTTATCAGAAGGTGCTTAGATACATGGCCCCCTGTAAAACTGCTTTCAGTGTGTATCAACAAGTTTGCTACCTTTTTGTGTTAAATTTTTTTAAGCTGCTGAATTTACAGAATGAAGTCTCACTCTTCTAAAGGAGTTCCCTTCAGACTTTCAACAGGAATCCATAATAAATGTCACTTGAATGACTAATGGGATAAAGTGGTTGCTGTTGTACTATCCCCATTTTGTGTGTGTGTGTGTGTGTTTGTGAAATGTTTTTTTTTTGTGTATGTGCATGTCTTTGTGTCTGTATACATGCTTGTGTGCCCATGCAGGTGTACATGTATTTGAGCATGTATGTGTCTGTTTATGTTTGGATATGAACATGTGCATTTGCACATGTGAGTAAGGATATTGGCAGCTGATTCACCTGCAGATGTTTTATTTCAGTATTACACGTTTTATTTCCACTACAATCATACCATCTTATTTCATATTTATCCATACACACTGTTGATGGTGTATTAAACCAGACTAAATATCTAGCATGATTAACACAGTCTGATGATTAGGGTTATAGAAAAGATGGACCTCATGTCAAAAACTGACATAGTTTTCTCATTTGAAAAAATATATATATATATATATATATCTGTTCCATGGGAAGATGCTGTTCTTTTACAGTTTAGACTTTTAGTTCCTGTAATTATTAATTCTGTAGGGGATAAAATGGTTCTTTGAACATCTTATAGTTTCATAGGTAGGTACTAGGCTATCTGCCCGAGGGCATTCATAAGCCTAGCCAGAGTGTGTCGGCTATCACCGCCACATTGATTAATTAATTGATCTTCTGTCAAGCAGAGCCAATGAAGTGATCCTAGGGGTGTATTTTCTGTTACCCATCAACTCTTCAAGGTTTCTCTTGAAGAGTGTTAGTGAGGGGCTCTGCCTAATGTAGTTTGGAATTTTGCTCCAAAGCATGGGGAGTCTCTGTGACAAGAATCTATCCCTCCAGCATGTTCTATTTATTGTTGTGGTGAGGTTTAGCTCAATAGAGCACGTGACTCGCAGTGACTTATATTTCTTCAGGTGGAGCATGTCCATCAATTCTGAGTTGGACATGGCTTTGTAAGTCAGGCAGAGAGCACCTGTGAGTAAGCGATATGCCACTGAGTACAGCCGGAGTTTTTTCAGTCAGGCTGCATAGACATATGTTTGAGGCCAGTAATCCTCTTGGTGAGGTACTTTTGTGGTCTCTCCAGCTGTTGGAAGTGTCTTGTGAGGTACATCCTAAATGAGGCATTGTACTCTATGATGGGTCTGATGAGTGCCGAGTAGAGGGGCACTATAACCTCTTTATTTCTAGATGCGAACCCTTTAGTAATTAGACAGGCCACATAGAAGGATTTCCTAACTACTTTGGCAATATGATTGCCAAAGGAGAGATTACTATCTACCTGGGTCCCCAGATCTCTTATTACCTTTCCTGTATTAAGGGGGCTGCCACCTATGTGGTAATTTGTGGGTGTTTTGTTTTTCAAAAACGGGATGACTATGCATTTTTTGGCATTTAGCTTGAGGCCATGACTTTGACACCAGGTGTCCATCTCAGTAAGGCCCTTTTGGAGGATGTCCATGTCAATTATGGCTCCCAGTTTGCAGTCATCGGCGAACTTGGTTAGCCATAGTCCTCCTGTGTTTGCCTGTACTTCTGAGAAGTATATGCTGAACAGTAGGGGTCCCAGGACTGAGCCTTGCAGGACACCACTTGTGACTGGTTTAGAGTCGGACCTGGAGCTCGCTATTCTTACCATGTGAGTTCTGTCTGCAAACCAGTTGGCAACCCATCTCGTGACATAGGGGTTTATGTTCAGGCTGTTAAGGTATTCTGTAATATCTTATAAGTATAAATTCATAAAAACTCTCTAAATTGCAGGACATGATGTGTCCTTATGTTGTTGGAGATTTTCTGTTCACTTTTGCAGTTACAGAGCATTAATATGGATGATTTGGAGATAAACATGACTGCCAACATATTTAATGCTGTTGTTGAAATATTTTGAGTAGCGGATTATAAGATGAGTAAAAGGATGTTAGCAAGTAAACTGAAATGATGTTCAAATCTTGGGAGTTGTGGAGAATTTTAGAAAGCTAAGATTCTCTATCAGCCTCAAGCAAGTTTTAGTAGTCCATAAAATCAAGGACTGCATTCCAAAAGAACTTGCGTGACATTTAGGTTTTATATACCACATGTAAGTGCAGTATGCAATGTAAAACTAAGTGGCACCAGTGTGTTATCATTTTCATACTCTTATTCAATAGAACAGTGATAAACAAGTACTGCTTAACTACTCTAAAAACAAAAGTAATTCTTATTAGTACTAGAAAAAGGCTTTCTTCTATCTGTTGGTCTCTAAAAAATCCTCAGTCACCTAAATAACACTACTGAAAATGTCACTTCACTCAAATACCTAAAGATTTGGTTGGAGACTTTATAAATTTTCAATGCCACCTGGACTATATACATGAAAAATCCTCTCTATTCTCTTCTTGGCTAATAGGATCACCCCTTTTCTATATCAACCCTTTAGGAATGCCTTATGTAAGGCAATGTCACTGCTTCAGCTAGAATAGGGTCTTCCTGTAATTGCTGCGGCCTGTAAAAGAAATGTATCCACTATTCAGATGCATTTGCAGCTTCATCTTTCTCACCCCAAGAAATGAACACTACTGCAAAGCCATTAAAAAGGCTTACTGACTACCTGTAACACAACATGCTGACTTTCTACTCAGCTCTCAATTTACACTTACCAAGAATGAGACCTTCCCTCTACTAGTGTCCAGACTATTCAGAAATGTACCAAGTTTTAGGAATTTTAGCCACTTGGGTCCTCTCTTCCAAAATCCCTAACCTAGGCTTCAGTGCACAGATCATACTTTCTGTCAATGGGAATCTCTCCCTTCTTTTCCTAAAGATCATTCCTCTCACTACATTTTCAAATTAGGAACACGAGTACATTTCATGACTATGGGAAATGCTCTCTCGCCATATAACTTAACAGCTTTCCACCCTTTTTCCCCTCTAAGTACCTGGCTCTGTCACTGATTTTCATTGTGATTCTTTCAGTATGCTAACTCTAATTTCCACTCTAGATATAATGCATATTTATAGTGTGTTTTGTCAGTCAGTCTCTGTATAATGTCCTTTACCTTTTACCTGTATAGCCTTAAGTCAGCTCTGTTAATAATTTTGTATATGCATATGTTGCATTTTGTCATGTACAATGCAAGTACTGTCATGAATCTAGCGCATTTACCCCAGGGAGAAACTGAAATAGGTCCAGTGGGATCAGTGCTCTACACCAGTTACCAAACTCAGAATAAAGTAAATAAACCATATTTACATGGATGCTAAAAACTGCCTCATTTATTTTGTGTAAGTGAGGTGCACAATATGGAACTGAGCAGCACCTGTGAGTTCCATTGTGTTAACAATCTGAATCTTAAAACAAACTATCTGACTTTCCAAGAAGACAAAAGTACTGAAACAACTTCATAAATCACAATCTGGAACATTCTTTCTCTTCTTCATCATCATATGTTTTCCATACAGATCCACTTGGGCAATGAGGCACATATATGGACCAGTGAGCTTGTTTACTTGATATATCTCTTTAACAGAATTGACTAATAATTCTTTTACAGACCTTTAGTTTCCTGAGCTATGGATATTCACCTATCTTTCAATCACCGGGTGTAGTAATTACAGCCTAAATCATTTGACCGACATATATTTCACATCCCATATATAATTGCTGTAGTTTACAGAAGAAGAGATTTATAACTTCAAGTTATAGAGTTTGTTTCTTTTATTTCATAGCAAAAGTGCTCATGTTTACACATATTTCCATGTCCCAAAAACACAGAGTAAATCACATATTTTAGTTTACTTACAAAGGTTTTACAAAGCTTGAGTGCAGCTTACATATCTGGTATATCGTGACTCAGCAAACAGTGATCTACTTATCTTCAGCCATTACATCCCCCCACCATTGAGTCTTCAAACAAGATTTCGTAAAACACTCTCACATGTCTCTTACAACCATTATCTCTAAGACCCTGATAACAAACATCTGCCATTCCTGACATTTGGCATAAAAAGTTTACCCTGCCCCTTTTAATCTATGTAACACCTCCCTTACATGTTGAACCTACTTTAGTTAGGAACAATTACAGATGGTACACCATGCAGGTATTAAAGATCATAGTACCCTACTCCTGGTTGGTGGAATTTACCAACCTCTGGATAGTTGATGGTGCATTTTTTATACTAAAGTCAATCTTGCCAGACTTGTATAACCCATAAAGGGGTTAGGAACTAATGTCTCGCATAAATTCTTGGTCAAGTCGACAGCAGGTGTATGACTAGCTCCACCCAGTTGCTCTAGCTCTTCATCTTTCAAGGTTATGGGATAAACATCTGATTCTGCATGACTACTTATCTTGCTAACGTATACAGTGAACATAGTGTCTCTATCTTTCTTTGGTACCAGCACTACTAGAGAGTTCCAGGGACAGCTGAACTCTTGGATTACCCCAGGTCCAACATCTTTAGCAGTTCCTGTCTCAGGATTTCTTAATCTCCACATGCACCATACAATGGGTCTGTCTGATGGACCACTAAGGTCCTCTGTCCATGAGGTGCTGCAAGAGGTAGCTACAACCCAGCTTTTCAGTAAATATGTCCCTAAAACACTGTAGTACCTTCAGTTTTTGTAAGAAATAATTGCAAAATGCAGCCCTCTGCATATCATAAAACCACTAGTGTGCCAGACTCATTTGCAGGACACACCCGAATCCCTAAAGTGATCCAGGGGGGCAGTTAGGATGCAAATAAAGATTCAGACCATGTTCTGTGATTCACAGTTATGTGAATCATCAAATCTGCTGCAGAGATTTAATGAAAATTTGAGTGACTGCTACTACAAACCAACTGCTCTGTCTTTTAAACCCATGGCTGAGCTCGGACATCATAAATAAAGTAAAGAAAGTTCCTAAACAGAAAGTTGAATACTCTTAAACCACTTACCTGCCTCTTTTAGCCTCTTATCAGTTGCATGAAACAGAGCACTAGATAGTGACAGTCACACTCTACTGGGCCTCACAACCACCAGTGTCAAACAACTATATCCACTGGGTGCTCATTTACTGTCACAAGATTATAGTTATCTCTACTGAATCTGATACTACTGACTCCACAACACTGAATCACTAAATGCTGAAAACACAGTATGCCAAACTACTGGACTTGCCCTGCCCCCTTTCAGGAACCATGTTAGCACTTGTTTCTAAGTCCGGAGCAGTATTGACATTTGTGATTCAGTTTAATTTCAATGTTTGGTGTTTTCGGCATTTTGTGATTAGCTGTTGTGGAGTTGGCATAACTAGACTTAGTAGAGGTAACAGCATTATTGTGATAAATTGTGAAAGCTAATTCGCAACCACATCCCATCATGACCGTAGTATGTAAATGAACCCTGCTCTGCTTTTACATCAAACAAAGGCTAAAACACCCTTGGCTGACTTTGTAAATGTTAGTTCAAGTTGATACCAGTGTTGACAACTTAAGGTGGATAAGCAGAAAATAATTTATCCGCTGGTAAAATATCAACAATTACATATCTTACTCAAGCTAGGTAGTCAGGGAAGTAGACAAACTTGTTTAGTCAAATGTCCTGTATCGTTTATTAAAGTAAATGTTTCTGCATCTTTGCAATATTTGTCATGCACAGAAGAAAAATACTACTAATTAATTCCTCACAACCTGGTTTAACAGGACTGGAGCTATGTTTTGTTGATATTTCTGGCATTATTTTCATCCACTGGCTATAGAAATACAAGTTGTTGTATCCTTTAGTTCTGTGGTCCCTGCATGTATATTGCGCAGTCTTGTACAAGTGCTTGACTTCTTTTCTACACATTATGTTCTTGTTGTTTACATACATTTAGGACAATTCTGTATTGCATACCTTAGACCAAGACTGTACTAAAGCCATTTAGATATAGCTGATAATATGTTAAGTGAACCACTTTAAAGAGACATGGCAAACTTATATTTAATGTATTTATTTATTTATTTATACCCCTCCTTCCTTCACAGGGTCAAGCCTAGCAGCACTACCTGTACCCAATAATCTCATTTAGCCTGTAGAGAGGGAGGATCCAGGAATCCCTATCAAGAGGAGAGGCCAATAGCCAATTCATTCCTGCCTGTTAATCTTAATATGCGCAGCAACCCTTAAGCAAAAGTCAGGTGGGAGGGAGCAGGCCAGCTTGCTAGCCTTGTGTTGTAGGCATACCACGCCCCCAGGCACAGTGATCCCCTTCCCCTGCAGTGGCTCATCTGAGCTCTGCTGTATACTGCCATCCAAGAAGAAGGATGCCTGTGCATGCTGAATTCCCCTCAGCTGACTCACAAACTGCACTCAACACCAAAGACTATATTGGCACTATTCTTGGAGGGCAGAACACTTATTACTCCTGGTAGGTGTCACCCATGTGGTGAAGCAGAGTAGCATCCCTCTTCTGAAGATGGATGAGACAGCAATGGGCACAAACTCTCATCCTCCCATGCCAGCTATTACCAGAGATCAAGCTGCAACATGAATTCAGGCCCTGAGCTACATAGCTGGGGTTTTATCCCTCTCTGTCATGAGGCTGGCTGACACTGCAAAGTTAGTATATTTATTGAAACTATAAATTATGTGATGGCATGCAAACCATATAATATGTCTTGTTGATTAAAACTGACAGACATCTAGATAGCATTCTAGCAAAGCAGGTCATAGCTTTTGTACTGGTTATTGTTTAAGACAATCATAATAGCTTACAATTCTGTAAGCCTGTGATTTCTTAAATGTGATATTTGTTTATAGGTGCTTGGTAAACAAACTATCGTTCTGTCATTAACTATAATTATGGAGTTATGGAGTTCAAAAAATGAACCTGAGTTAATAGTTTGTATACCTTTCACAGAAAACAATTAACTCAGTGTGTTGCATAAATATTTATTGAAAAATACTGTAGATCAAATACTAGCAGAATTAATAGCTAGAAAGGGGGTACTTCAGGATATTTTCATTATTTTAATACAGAATAGTTCATGAGGTATTTCAGTCCATCTTCTGGTCAAGCACGAATGTAAAACTGATTTTTGTTTTTTAATGTACTATTGAGGTTTAAATACTCTTTCTTTGTAGTATTTATGCTTGCAGCAATAATTTAGTGAAAGACAAGAAGATGCAGGTATACATATCCAGATAAACTGAAGAAAGGATAGAAAGGTTCCTAGATCTGAACAAGGAAGATATGGCAGTTTAACTAGGCATAAACAAAATTGTTACAGAGTAGATGCAATGGATGAAATGAAACAAGAAGTGGAAGTTGAGTGCAGCTAATGAAATGGAGATAAGAAGGCAGACCATACCTCTCAACCTCCTAGACTACAGCCATAAATAATGGGAGGAAAAAGGTTCAAAAATAGTGAAAATTATTAAGTATTGATTTCACTGTCTTAGAAAGTTGATTGAATAACAATATTCACATCAGAATGAATTTTATGAATGATATGCATTCTTAAACTCACATATTTGTCATTATTTTCTGATTTCAGTCCTCAAAGATTTGACAATAATTTGTCAGAAAACCACAATTTTATGAGAAGCATACCAAAAATATGAGGCAAAAATCTGGACATTTTGCAAAAATCTGGACAGTTGTGAGATATGAGACAAACACAGATTTAGAGGGTGTAGTTTCAGAAAAAAAAACTCTTGAAGGTTAATAGCTTGTGCTGAACCTGTTTATGCTAAGTAGTTACTAAACCAATATATTTACTAACGATCACTTGTATTTCTCTTTGCTTAGGTTTTCTGTGTTGACTGTAGTGAGGTTATAGTAGTTAAATTAACATGATATTTGACCTTCTGTGAACTGAACCTTGGCCTAATCATGATAATTAGAATTTGGCTGAAGTCTTTTGCTTCATTTATTTCCCCTAGTGGTCAATTGTTTTGAGGATAACCATTTTATATTTCATCTTAAACAAGCATTCTTTTCAGAATCATAAAGAAAATGTTAATAGGTCCAGGTCATCAGAAAAAGTTATATCCTATCTCAGGTCAACTTTTTACTGGTAAGAAAGTGCTCTACATATATATATATATATATATGTATTCACATATTACATTATATGACTTTCTAGATCCCTGTCAGTCTTGTTTTGCACCATGGCACTACACTTTGAGTGCCTGATTGGGGGGAGTGAATTACATCTTAGCAGATAGAGATCACAGGCTATGCTCTATCATGGCACTGTTTGATCCCATTACAGCTTCTGACACCATGAGTCTTGGAATCCTGACAAAATATGCTTGCACCTACTGCTGCCTTTCTTCTATAGTCCTCTAGCAGTTTATTACCACCTCTATGTGTGCCAGAGGTCAGTCTTGTTTCAGAAGACAATTTTATTAGTATCTATTGAGTAAGGTATGGGTGCCTCCAAGCATTGTCTTGACTATGCTGGTACCCATAGGCTACTATTAATGGAGGCAATTCAAGCTGTAGATATTCAATATTATAGCAATAACCCATGCTTAGGTGTGGGTAATGCTGGATTTACCCACGGTTGGTGTGGTTTGGTCATGAGGGTGAAGCCCGAGTGGCCAAACAAAGACAACCGTGGGTAAATCCAACATTACCCACCCAAGCGTGGGTTATTGCTATTATACAAGGACATTACTTAAGAAAAAAATAATTACTTTTCCTAAATAATGGCATTGTATAATGCCTCCTTGCTGCCCTTCCGCAGCTGTCGGGTATTCTGCGGCAGTTCTGATGTACTGCGCATGCATATGTTTACGCAGTACATCAGAGCTGTTGGCAGAAGCAATGGAGAAAGCAAGATCTCCGTTGCTTTCTGTCTCGCTATGCTAAAGGAGTTTAACATTAAAAAGCAACGGAGAATCTCCGTTGTCTCGCTATGTTAAACCCATTTAACATAGCAAAACACCTTTAAAAAAAGCAACGGAGATAGGAAGATCTCCGTTACTGTTTTAAAGCTGTCTCGCTATGTTAAACTCATTTAACATAGTGAGACAGTGTGTAAAAAGCAACAGAGATCTTGCGTTCTCCGTTGCTTTAAAAAAAAGAGTTATACTAATGGAAAAAGTCCAGGCGACTGGACCTTTTTTCATTACTATAACTGTGATTTACAACGTGCACGCTGACCAATCAGCATGCATGTTTTGGAATATTAATGGGGGGGGGTCGTTGTATAATACAGTTTTACTGATACTATGAGGCTTTATTACACCTTTACTCAGAAGCACATATCTGATTGCATAATATTTTAGAAATAATTGAACCCACTTACTGAAGGCACAATTAATAGCCATCTTAAAATTAACTTTAAGAAAACTAATTTTCTTAATTCATCTCTCCACTAGATCTCCTGCTTCTTCTATACTTGCCATGCATTATTTCCAGAAATCTAGTCCCTAAATTCCTTGTATTCTTCTGACTGCTTTATATTTGTCTAGAAACAACAAATGCTACTCCTCTTAAAACTCTCAACTGTGTGTGTTTGGCTCTGCTGTAACTTTTTTTTAAAGAAGTTACATGTGTTTCTGCTCAGAGTGACAAACAAAAAGAAAAGCTCCAGTAGGTAAATGCATAGCTAAACTCAAAACACAAAAGAAAAACTATCAACAAGAATGGCGTCATCAAATATGAATCATATTCTAAATCAATTAACTTTAATAAAAGATGAGCTATAACACTTTTACAAACTGCTTCATCAGGTTTAATAGAAATTAATTCATATACAACAATTAAAAAAAAACTTCAAAAAAAGGTATTTAATTAAGAGTACAACCCCTGTTTGGTGAAGTCTTTCTTGTTGCTAAATTGTTTGCATTTTGGCTTTGTCTACATGATTACCTGCTGAAGTTCTTCTTTTTGTTGGTTGTTTTCATTTATAGTGAAGGTGCTCTCATGACATGAATCCTACTACAGATGAAGTAGTATCCTAGTGTCTGTTTTCACAAGTTCACTCAAATGCTGTGTTTCAGCAATGGATGCATGAACTATTAACATCTGACAACAACCCTTCCATAATTTCAATAAGGGTAGCACTCTATTTGAAGCAGGACCTGAAATGTCTATGTTCTTAGAAATTCAAGCGTTGCTATCGGAAATGAAATCCAAGTTCCATTTCTTTAAAAGACTGCAATGGCAGTGACTGAGGTTTGAAGTGTACTTAACTTTAAAAGTAGTCCTGAAAGGGCTCTGTGTTTTGAAAATGCTGACACATGATAAACAATATGTTGTGCTGCTATACTTAGTATAGACTGTATGATTTAAATGAACAATGTTTTTACTCCAGGTAGACTAGATTGTGGTAGTGAAGGTATTATCTATTTGGCTATGTGTAGTGGATGCCCAGTGTTCTACGTGGGAATGTCCACTAGAAGTTTGAGGAAACGTATTCTTGAACATTTGTATGCTATAAGAACAAAAAATGTCAACAATGCCTTGTACAAACATTCCACTATGTGCAGTAACTGGAAAAAGTTCGCCTTCTCGATTCTTGAGTAAGTGAACAAGGACATCAGGGGAGGTGATTATAGAAACAAAGTAGAACCGAAAGAAGCGGTATGGCATCTGAGATTGGCTTCTTACAAGCATCCTAGGCTGAATGACACGGTCAATATAAAATGTTTTTTTTAAAAAACAGAAAAGTTAATATTAAAAAATAAAGTTTTTATTTAGATGTATTTTTTACTGCAAACAGTAGTCTATGGGACTAAGTTTATTGATGGTTCACTTCAACTGAATAATTGTTTTATGAGTTGAACAGATTGTTATACAATTAAGTGTTTACTTGCTGATGGTATTTTGTGCGTTTTTGTAGTAGTGAATTGTATTTCTGATGAAGTCGCCTTTGACGAATTGTGAATGAAATAATTTTATGCTATAAGACCTAGTTTTCTCCTGATTTTTAGTGTTTTTGTTCTACCTAATGTTTTGACTCTACTTGAAAAACAATCAAAAGAAGATATTATGAATTTGCAAAATAAAACTTTAGTACATACCTGCTTTTCCCTGAATAATAAAGATGTGGAAGGTATGCTGGATGGTGTGCATACCTTTGAGATAAGATTAATTGCCACTAAACAAAGGGAAATTCATAGGGATGTGTAAGGTTTTAGAAAAGTAGCTTTATTTACTTGGCTTAAAACAAAGGAGCAGCACCTCATTACATCTATGGACAGCATGAATGAGGATCCTTCTATGGGTAACAATCAGTGAGTGGAAATGAATACACCTATACAAGTTAACCCGGTCATAGTGGACAAGACACACATCAATGATGTTTATCTGATAACAGCACTGGACTCCCTAAATTTTCCTCCAGTTTTACAAAAACATCTGTTTCTGCTGAAACAACATGGTAACAGAGGTAAAAAAAACAATAAAAATAAGAAAATGGAAGACACTTTGGGTATCAGATGTGCAGCAAGAACAGTCACTTGTGCAGGACAACTCGCAAGACGTTGTTTTTAATTTATTGTCCTACATGCTTAGAGAGACAGAACGTGCTGTGTTAATAAAGGTACGACTTTTGTACCATCTTCATATTGAAATTTAAATGACTGTCATAGACTTGAGTCTATTTACTTGTTCATTGAATTTAAAATCATTTCCTTCTTCACATGCACATTTGAATGTTTATAGTTGGACCAGTACTTTTGTTCCAAATAGCTACCCTTTGATTTATGCATTTCAGCAAGCATGCACACTGAATATAAGGGCATTCTTTTTGGATAAGACTAAGAAATTTCATAATTTAACTTCTAGAGAAAGGTAGGCTCTAAATTAATTTATATCCAACATTGATAGAATAACAAAGAATGAAGATAAGGGGGAGGCATTGCCAAATGATTAGAGAATGTTATAAGACTAGTATGCTTTCTTTATTAGAGGAGAGGATGTTGATGTTGGGAAGATTATTAATAAGGTTAACATTGAAGTTTATTCACTGCATCATGAAGTTGGTTTTGTCTTTAGAACATATGAATTATTTTAATGTTCCTCATGCAGTAATTCCTGTGTTTAATGATCTCCAGAAAGTACATAGCAACACAGAATCTCTACCGATGAGGCTTATAATCTCCTCTAAAGGGTGGTGACAGGACCTTTAACTAAATATTTGGAGATTAAGTTGAAGGGTGTCTTACTGTTGTCTTGTAGTTATATAAAAAAACAGTTTTTTGGAACATTTATACAATTTGTCTGTGAAAGAACATCCTGTGGACTTTACTATGCTAATGATGGATATTAATTCGGGTCTGTATTTTTTGATCAAAAAATCTCTTCTTCGAACACATAATAATCGACACATTTACAGCAAACACTGTAAACTGCGAACAGCCACATCATCAAATTTTTTCCTCAGGGAAAAAAAATTCAGTTGGCAGTTATGGGGAATTGATCTTTTCTTCAATACAGAGTGATCTCAAGAGTTGGTATATTTAGTTAGAGAGGGTGGGGGCACAGCCCTCCACTTTGGGGTGTAATTAATGTTTTAAAGTTTGTTTTTTATTTTACGGCCACATAAATTTTTTTCCCAGAGGAAAAATTTGATGATATGGCCATTCAAGGTTTACAGCATTCGCTGTATATGTGTTGATTATTATGTGTTCGAAGAAGAGATTCTTCGATCACATAATATAGACCCATTGATTCACTAGTTACTGTGATTCCAAATGGATATGGTAAAAATTCTGTGAGAATGTTTTTAAGTACAAATTCTAATTTGATATGTGAGCTATCGGAGTTGGTTTTGAAAAGTAATGTATTTATGGATGATGAATTAAGTTATTTACAGAAAAAAAAGGGTATTGCGATGGGCACACAGTAGCCGGTTCCTATGCTAATTTAGTGTTATCTGAATGGTAAAATGATTTTATATTCTCACAATTAAATTTATTTTTAGATAAGGTTCTTTTCTATAAATAGTTTGTGGATAACATATTTTTATTACTGGAAGGTGATCACACAGATTTCACTTTATTTACTGATTTTTAAATAATTTTAAAAGTTTTTTGACATTTAAAACAGTGGTTTCCACAGAAGAAATACATTTTGGATATCATCTTAATTAAGTTAAGTAATGGGCATTAGCTATTACAGCATTCAGAAAAGAAATAAAAATAGGTACAGTTTTACATAGCTCTAGTATGCATCCACCATTTATGTTCCCTAACATCTGCAAGACTCAGATGACAAGGCTAGTCAGTTTGAAAACAAATGATGAAATTATGAATAATCCATTAGCTGATATCAAGAAACAGTTCTTTCCTAGGGGATATCATAATGAAGAGTTTGAAAGACAGTACCAATGTATCAAAGAAAAAAGGAATGCTAGAACGCGGCCAGCATTTTCAGGTGATGGGGGAGCAGAAGAGGTATAAGTAAGAAAGGCTACTGTTAGTTTTATGCACACAGAAAATGCTCATTCTACTGGAATACAGGAGATTATTAGGAAAAAAATGATTTATCTTACAAGGCTTAAAGGATACAGTCTTAAAAGTGTGTCTCTGTGCACCATATTTTGGATATTGAAAGGTGTGGAGTGTTATAAAGAAGAGATAAAACATTGTACATATAAGTTAACCAAAAGAGGTACATTTCCTTGTTTAAATTGTTTTTTTTTGAAAATATATAAAAAGGGAATTATACTGTTTTTATACGCAGTGAGAAGAACAAGATATTTGATAAATGGGACTTCAGCCTATAGTACAAAGAATATGATATACCTTGATTTGTCTACATGCTGTTAAGATTTTATGTGGTAAAACTAACTGTAGGTTGAAGGAATATGTAATCAGACATCTGATATAAGGAGACAGGTTCTTTATTTAAACATGTAGATGTTGCATTTCAAGGGCACTGTTTTACGTTTATGAGTATTGAGACAGTACATCAGTCAGATAGAGGAGGTGATTTGGTAACCAATCCTAAAAGCGCAACCTGGATAACTGGATGGAGAACATAAAATACACCCCTGGGATTCCATCTTTGTCCCTGCTGGACAGTGGCACAGGGTACTGACTTGTTGGAACATGGGCTAAATTCTTGGCTATGCTTGTAAGGGCCTCAGGGCCAATAGCCTAGCAACTTCCTATGATCCAAAACCGAAAATTTGGAAAATAAGTGAATTAATGAATTACATGCTGATGCATTACCTGGTTTAAATGAAGCACAGAAAATGAAAACAATTTTGAAATTATTACAGCAGAAGTGCAGATGATATTATTTCATTCATTGTGAATGTGAGATTATCATCTGGATATGTGATCCTAAAAAACTTTTAAATTGTAACATTTGAAATCAGTTGTATTAGACCCAATGAAGCAGTTTGTGAAAACTTTTTAGCTCATATTTTACTAAAGTTATTTGATTAAGAATATGATCTGCAACTGATAAAACCATTCTTGTTGATATATTTTCTGTTCAGAATAAACTTGTAGGGAAAACAGTTTTGCATCCCATCTCTCCTGCAGTTATCCCACATATTTGTACATCTCCTTGGTGAAACATCTCCATCATCAACTTATTTATGGACTAAAATTGAACCGCAACATTATCTGAAGTGTGTTTGGGTCTGATACACCTTTGTTTTTAAAAGGCATACTTCCCAGTTTATTAACAGGCTTCATTCATGCAAACATCCCCACCTTAAAAAAGGCTTACTTTTACATTATTTTGTAGCAAGTTAACTAAAATGCTGAAAGTCCAAATTTAATTTGTCCTTGTTTTGAACAAGCAAGGGAATGGCTTACCCACCCTTGTTGTTACTCTTTCCCAGTTTTTACCATGTACTGCTTGCTATTTTACCATAATTATTGTTTCTGAAAGCTAATAGTAATATAGTCTATAAAACACTGATGATGCTCTGTTTTTGTGATGCTAATAATCTTTACCTGGCTGCAAGATTACTTGTAGCTCTGATCAGCCCTGGGTCTTTGAGCTTGCTCAAACTGAATGAAACACTCAGATTTGTTTTCTTCTCAATGAATATATAAAAATATAATTTAATAAAGGCATTTAAAAAAGACTTGGAAAGACATGGGATGGATGTTTATATACTAATTGTTTAGCAGCAGACTAAAATATGTTAGGGTCATGTAACATATTTACCTTCAGATCATGAAAGTAATAAAAGTTAGCTTTCCTGCTATTCCTATTTCACATTCACTTCTGACAAGTCTATAAAACTGGAAGTCATGTAAAGTATCTCTGTACTCTGTCTCCTACCGGTGACGTATAGATTAATCTTTGTCTGGAATACAAGGCAGCCTCAAATCCAACTCTGATAGACATCTTGCATATCTCCTAAATGAACAGAATAAAAACCACTTGATCCAAGGATTTAAATTTTGCTGTGACATAAATAAGACATGTTGGCAAGATACATATGTGTTTCAGAGGCCTTCCTTTGTTTGGAACAAGCTCCCCATCCATGTGAAGCAAAATCCATACCTAACAACATTTAAACTTAACCTTGGCCAATGGATGGCCCCCATGACAGAAGCAGACTGAATCTAAAAATCAAACTGATTTTAGAAAAGGTTATAGTACACATATAGTACTGGTTTCACTTACACGCTGTCTACTTTGAGCAATGGAGTCAGAGAAACATAATTGTGTGATACATTTCTATTGCAAGATTAGTAATAGTGTAAATTTTGTTGTGATTTTGTTCTATACGATTCTTATGTTAAGAATCTGTTTAGATACATCAGCAGGCTATAATACCTGACAGTGTGCATTAATATGTAATTTATGGCTATCCAGGGGTGCAGTGTCAGGCCTCTACACCCCTGAAAGGATGTCAATAACACATTAACACACATCCTAGAGGCATTATTGCTCTAAGAGAATAGGTTCTCTGGAAAATTGTTGTTTTACATACTTATTAATTTTTTTATTACTATATTTTTTTTATATATTTTTGATGCAAAATAATTGCCGTAATATATGTTAATGGTGTTGGAGAAAGCATTTTACATCCAAAATATAACACTTTGAAAAATAACCAGATATTTACGTCATTTTTTGCTCACTTACTCCTAAATCATTTGGTTCATTGGCAGTCATTTATTTTTCTTTTTTCTTTTACACTCACTAAACAGCGAAAGCGCTGCTTAGCGAGTGTAAAATAATAGTGGCTCTTAGTCTAGTTCTGTCTGAGCTCCATAGTAGCTTGATATGCTGCTGTGAAGTGGTGGACCATTTTACAGTGGGCATTACTTGTACATTAATACCATTCTACAGAACGTTTGTTCTCAAGTCAGGGGGCTGATGTACACTTTGCCCATTCTACAATATAAAATAATGACTCCCCTCACAATGAGCCAAGTGCTTATCATAAGTACTATTGCAAGTCTATTATTCCTTAGGTACATATGCTTTAGTGTAAATTATGAATAAAGCTACATTATAACAAAATTTAAACAGTTTACTAGATCCACTTTAGCTCTTTTATTATATTTCATGTTTTCCCTATTCTCTCGTTCTGTCCTTCCTTCTAACCTGCTCTTATCTACCTGCACCATTACTGTTTGTACTGTACCAGCTTGAGACCTCCATTGATCTCTTTACAGCACTCATTTCAGTAATTTGTTTGTTTAAAATCATTCATATGAAATGCTACTTTCACAGACTCACAGTGTAGTTAGGTCTTATAGTTTTCTGCCATATCTCTTAACCTGCAAAGGCCGTTGAAATGTTGGTACCAAACAGCCAAAAATCTGGATGCAAGATTAGCAAAAATTTGAATAACAAAGAGCACATAACTAATTCTAATTCCAGGAGGAACGTGGAATACTACCCAGAAACACGTTTAAAAACTACATAAAAAAGTATTGAAAAATATAAGCACATTATGCCATAGACATTGTAAAATTCTATACATACAGTGGATATAAAAAGTTTACATATTTAAAATGACATTTTTTTGTGATATGAAAAAATGAGACCACAGTAAATCACTTCAAAACTTTTTCCACATTTAATGTGACCTATAACCTGCACAATTCAATTGAAATACAAACAAATCTGCTAGGGAAAAAAAAAATGTATAATATGCTGGTTGCATAAGTGTGCACACCATTAAGCTAATACTTTGTTGAAGCACCTTTTGATTTAATTACACTATTCAGTCTTCTTGGGTACACACCTGCTATCAATTAAAGAGACTCGGATTAACCCAGAATAAAGTTCAGCTGTCCTAGTAGGATTTTATTGATATTTACTCAGTTGCCTGCTACAGCAAAATCCATGGTTCACAGAGAGGTTACACAGCATCAAAGGGATCTCATTGTTGAAAGGCTTCAGTCAGGAGAAGGGTACAAAAACATTTCCACAGCACTGGATATACCATGAACACAGTGAAGACAGTCATCAAAAAGTGGAGAAAATATGAAACAACAGTGACATTGCAAAGAACTGGATGTCCCTCCAAAATTGATGAAAAGACAAGATGGAAACTGGTCAGGGAAGCTTCCAAGAGACCTACAGCAGCACTGAAGGAGTTGCAGGAATTTCTGGCAAGTACTGGTTATGTACTACATGTGACAAAAATCTCCAGTATTCTCCATATGTCTGGATTATTGAGTAGGGTTGCAAGATGGAAGCCTTTTCTTACACAGAAAACATCCAGGCCTGACTAATATTTGTAAAACAGTGCATCAAGTCTCCCAAAAGCATATGGGAAAATGTGTTATGGTCTGATGAGACAAAGGCTGAACTTTTTGGCCCCAATTCCAAAAGGTACATTTGGAGCAAAAACAACACTTTGCATCACCAAAACAACACCACCCCCATGGTGAAGCATTGTGGTGGCAGTATCATGGTATGGGGTTGCTTTTCTTCAGCTGGAACTAGGGCTTTAGTCAAGGTGGAGGGAATTATGAACAGTTCCAAATACTAGTCACTTTTGGCCCAAAACATTCAGGCATCTGCTAGAAAGCTGAAGATGAAGAGGAATTTCACCTTTCAACACAACAATGATCCCAAGCATACATCCAAATCAACAAATGAATGGCTTCACTAGAAGAAAATTAAAGTTTTGGAATGGCCCAGCCACTGCACAGACCTAAATCCAATAGAAAATCTGTAGGGTGACCTGAAGAGGGCTGTGCACAAGAGATGCCCTTGCAATCTGACAGATTTGGAGTGCTTTTGCAAGGAAGAGTGTGCAAATATTGTCGAGTCAAGTCAAGATGTGCCATGCTGATAGACTTCTACCCAAGAAGACTTAATGCTGTAATTAAATTAAAAAGTGCTTTAACAAAGTATTAGTTTAAGGGTGTGCACACTTATGCAACCAGTGTATTGTACGTTTTTTATTTTTTATATTTTTTCCCCTAACAGATTTATTTGTTTTTCAATTGAATTGTACAGGTTATAGGTCACATTAAAGGTGAGAAATGTTTTGAAATGATTTATTGTGGTCTCATTTTTTTATATCACAAAAACCTGGCATTTTAACAGGGGTGTGTAAACTTTTTGTATCCATTGTATAACATGTGTGCTCTCTTTCTTCAAATTCTTGGTGCTACCAGTATATTGGCGATGTAGTGCAGTTTTCTGGATATTAGACAATGTAAACAATTTTGTACAATGAGGGCAATACAAAATGCTGTTTCAAGGGGTAGACTAAGCCTGAAAATAGGGACACATATACAAAAAAGGAACACTGTATGTAGGGATAAATGAGGCCTGAAAATAAGAATATTCCTCCAAAATAGGGAACGTTGGGAAGTCTGTTTTCTGCTTCTAACATAGTTTATAGAACAATAGGTAGTTACTAGACATGCATTCAGAAAGACCACTTAGAATTCTAGTTCAGACTCCCAAGTGTTCCCTATACATACAATCTATATATACAGTGTATGACAAAAAACATATACATATATACACGTATATATATATTTTTCATACTTTATGCTGTAATCATCTAATATTGCGACGTTTTTTCAACAAAGGTTTTATAGATGCCCTTTCATTGAGCCCCTTACCTCTATCGGCCCTAAGTGTTATAATCCAGTCCTACACTGTATATATAGTTTGTATGTATAGTGTATATACTGGCTGCAATATCATTATTTGTTAATAACAACATTTTTTATTCTATAATAATATGTAGTAGTAAGCTATTAATATGAGATATTCCTTTAAGGATTTAATTAACCATGATGTCTGATTGGATAACATTTTTTGAATTTAGATATATGTATATGAGTTATAATGGTGGCTTTTATATGGATCTGATGAAGCTGTATTAGTGAAAGCGCGCTCATCCTGTTTTATTGGTTTTATTGTGAATAAATACAGGTTTTATTGGGACATTCCTGCTTTGACTCCATTTTTACCACAGAGAACTTTTTATATATTACGGAGCATTTACCAGTTTGGCTACCAGTTATTTTGTTGACTGTTCTTATAATTATTTCTTTGTTGATTGTCTCTCTGACAGAAAAGACACACTACAGCATTCTAATTAAGGATATAGGGTCTCACACTCCTAGTTGTCAGCTGAGACGTATTAAACAGCCACATGTCGTTTTCCTGCCTTGTTGCCATTTAATCTTGCCTTACATCTGATATTTCTTATGATGTTATTGTGTCTTAAATATATTTTTAAAACATTATTTTACCTTAGAGATTTAGAGAACCACTTAAATCAGACTCCGATGTTTGTCTCTATGTATGTACCTATCTGTCTGTCTGTCTGTCTATACAGTGTGTGAGATGATTATATCTTTATGGCAATTCTAGCAATGCCTTGACTTCATTATTACAAGTCAAACCAATCTGACTGAAATTATATTGCTTGTCACCTTGCAATTTGATTTTTTTTGTAACATGCTATACCCACCCACACACACACACACACACACACACACACACACACACACACACACACATGCTGACGCATGTTTGTGTGTGTGTGTGTGTGTGTGTGTGTGTGTGTGTGTGTGTGTGTGTGTGTGTGTGTGTGTGTGTGTGTGTGCGTGTGTGCGTGTGTGTGTGTGTGTGTGTGTGTGTGTGTGTGTGTGTGTGTGTGTGTGCGTGCGTGCGTGCACGCAAGTATGTATAGATGTAAATCAGATTATCTAGTGCTCAGAAAGTCAAACATAATATGGTTGAGATCATATCATTGACATTCCAAAAACTCAGAGTGGTTGTACTGAGATCACAGAACACTGGGGATCAAGGGAATTTACCCTCTTCCCCACTGTATTATGACCTTGGAGTTGGTATATAGAATTTGCAGGGGGTGTGCAGAGGTCAGGAGGACTTTGTCCTTGCAAAAACACAGATTTTGTTGTTTTTGCACTGTTTTAGTTTTTGGAAAGTTGATGTTTAGGTCTGAAGAATATGATGTTTGATTACTTTCTGAACAATATAATTTATTAACTGGGTTAGTCCCAACAGGCTATTAGCCTGTTTTCAGGGGAGACCTAAGTTAGTACTTATATTTAAAACATCAAATAGCAAGTGATAATAACAAGTGTTTTATGCAGTAGTGCAGACAGGCTCCCCGCCACCATACACTCCCTGCTAATAATGAATACCAACTCTGGGATCGGAATACAGTAGGAAAGAGGAAATTGCCCTATCCCCACTATACTGCAATCTCACACAGAGAGAATAAGAGAAAGAAAGAAAGACAGTTCTGTCATCTCACAAAGGAAAACATGGTAATATGTGATCCGCTGATTTTTGATCAGCTGTTTTGGCTTCTTTCTGTTCAACAGCTAATGGTGGACAATGAAAACTGTGGATGTATGGATAATTGATATATATATATATATATATATATATATATATATATATATATATATATATATATATATACAGCCTCATGCACCTTGCCTCACCTCCATACCTCTCAACCTAACAATAAGGGAGGCAAAAATAGGGTCAGATTTTAAATAGTGCTCTTATAAACTTACAAAGTTGCTATACTAAAAGTATACGTGTTAGTTTGTGTTTTCTGAAGGCTATAATGTCTAAAATTCAAATGTTTGTCATAATTTAGTGACTTCAATCCTGAGTGATTTGCCAGAAAACCAAAATGTTTATGAGGAACAGACCTAAAATATGAGGCAAATTGTGGACATTTTGCAGAAATCTGGACAGTTAAGAGGTAAGTATGCTTACCCCTAAAAATTATATATACCAACTCACAGATTGCACAACAGTGAAGAAAGGGCAATCTCCGTAACACCCACTATTCCTCAGTTTTACATTGAAAAAACTAGTCATTTCTGATCTGGTGATTTTTGAGCAGCTGTACCTGCTTTTTCCTGTTTTCAGTGAAAGGCTTCATCTGTGAAAGGTTTGGATTCTGTGTGTATGTGCATATGCAATAAGGGGTAAATGTTTAAGACTTGTTCTTGTCTTGTATAGCAAGCATATAAAAACAGCTTTTTTATACATAAATTCCCGCACAATTAATTTTAAATAAGTGTTATGCAAAAACATTACTTTTGATATACAAGTAGCAAAGTTACCTCACTCTGTAATTCTGTAAGGTGACAATCCCATGTCATTATGCATGTGTCTCTTTTGATGATGTGCATTACACTATGTGACATACAAGCAGTCAGCTCATTTTAAAGCTCTGATGTCTGAGTTCATTATTCCATTCATTAACCTTTAGAATGACTACTGTAGCAGTAATGTAAGCTTACACATCATCCACTGTGTAAAGGTTAAGCAAATGAAACAAGAAAAATGTCCAGCAGAAATGCTGATGGGCAGAAATGGGGACTGGTGATGTAGCTCACATGTATGTAAACAAAAGAAGGAAAAAAGGCATCCATTTCATACCTGATAGCACTTGAAAGCATTTGCAGTGTGTTTCACATCTGGTTACATCAAAGATAAGCAATATCTTACAGTTGCAAGTGTGCTGATGCTTAAGTTGTGCTAGGGACAAGAATGTTCCACAGTAAACTGCTGATGTAACCAAGGCAACGAAAGAGGCCAGGATGGGTACAACAATAAGGTCAAAATCTGTTTGTTACATTACCCAGCACAGTGGTTAACTTTTTCTCCACAGTACTTTTGGCAGGTTGTTGAATTAGGAGAATTAGTTTAATTTGTTAACAAGTATTGTATTTGGTAACACATCTTAGACACAAACAATAGAGAGAGTTTCAATATAATGAAATGCGACAATATAATGGTCTGGCAGTGAGAAAAAGTTAATGTAGAAAGAATAACAATATACATTTCTGTAAACGTAATGAGATGGTTTACAGCCAAGATGCCACTAATTCACATACATGATATTTAAACTGAGAGTTAAAAATTGAAGTGTATGCTTCAAGAACATTTAGTAAACAGCATTTAAAAAAAAATGTGATTATACTAGCTTCATCATATGTTGTATGTGTGAGAATCTAAGCAAGGTAAAATATAACCCATTTTTATGGCAAAAAATCATACCTTCACACATTCAGTATCCCACTCTTTTTAAGAACTTGATAAATTGGATAAAATGTCATTCATCAGAGTAATTCCGCTTAATAACTTTAAAAATTGGATAAAAAAAAATGCCAGTCTTCAATAACAGCAACAACAAAACAGTAGAAATAGATAACAGTGTATTGCACATGTTAATATTACCTTTATAGATTTCACAGGAAATTATAAGGTATATTGCTTTTCATGGTTAAACTATTACCTTTAGACTTGTATCATTTTAAAATGAAGACACTATTTACCTCTACAAAAAGGAGCTGGGAAGTCCCACAGTGCACCATTTCCTGGAGTAACAATGCAAGTCAAAGTGGCGTGGCCTTCCAAGATGTAACCAGATAAACAGCTGTAACGGATTTTATCTCCTATATTGAATCTTGTTCCGTGTAGAATACCTTTAGCTATGACACCTGGGCTTCCACATGTGTGACTTGGCAGCACTGTTAAATAAATGTACAAACACAAATTCAGATACAGCTCACTTTAAAAACAGCACGAGAGTGCTACTTTGTTAATAAACAAATATGTTGCATAAAATATTTTATCTGCATGTTTTTATTGTGCTTTGTTATCATACAATATGGCATCATCTTGTAAAAGATTATTCATTAAGAAAAACAGTTGGAAGTGTGGTGTAATGGTTAAGGTGTTTATTTTTACAAACACAAGGTACAAGGTTTGAGTCTCACAAGGGATAATTTGCTAGGCTTAAAATGGCTCGCAAGGGCAGTTAGCTTAGTACTAAACTATGAGCCTATAAGATACACCTAGATAAACTGATAGTTTGTAAACATAGCCATGATAACAATCCCAGGAGATGAAAAGTTAGTTTTCATTACCAAATGAATATGTAACAGGTATATCAAGTAGGGTTGTACATTTATTTATATTTAGCGAATTACTAATGTTAACCAGATTTCTAAAATCTATTTAATCATTTACACTGTATGTATAATTGCATATTTTGAAATATCATATCATTTATAAAATGGCAGCACAGAATGTTTAAAACTTCATGAAACATTAGGCTGTTATAGAATCTTACAACTCAATAAATATTAAAATGTCAAACAATGTTTGGTTCAATTGTGTACTACACACACACGTGTGTGTATATATATATATATATATATATATATATATATATATATATATATATATATATATATATATATATATATATATATATATATATATATATATATATATATATATATATACATGTATGAGCAGGTTTACTACATACTTGTTTTACTATGACATGGTTGAGGCTTGGAAGTTTGACCACAGAAAATACTGAAACATACTGCCAAAACATGGAACACTGACTATGACCCATGTCAATTTCAACCCTGAATCAAAAAAATACTCTTCCACTCTGAACCCAGGAACAAGTGCTAGCATAGGTCCAAAAGAGGGGCAAAGTTGGGCTTCAAAACTGCTTGTGTTTGGTATTCTGACCTTCTGTCCACAGTTCCGACACTTTCAGGTCGACCTTTCAAGCCTCAACCACATAATTGTATCTCTCTCTCTCTCTCTCTCTCGCTCTCTCTCTCTCTCTATATATATATATATATATATATATATATATAGACAGACACACACACACACACACACACACACACACACACACACACACACACACAAAATACTGCTTTGTGGATCTCATAGGTTCATAGGTTAGTTCTAGGCTATCGGCCCTAGGGCCTATACAAGCCTAACCATAACAATTCCCTGGATATTTCTTCCCACAATATTTACTTCCCTGGACCCCTGGCTAGCAGGGCAACTGACGTGATCCCTGGGGTGAATTTCCTATCTCCCATCCAATTGTCAAAGTTCCTTTTGAAGAGGGCCAAGGAGGTGTTCTGCTTGACATGTATGGGCAGTCTATTCCAGAGTTTGGGGAGTCTCTGGGTCAGTAACCTATCCCTCCAGCATGTTTTGTTCATTGTGATGACAAGGTTTAGATCCCTGGAGCATGTGGCTCTGAGTGATTGGGATTTCTTTAAGTGGAGCATGTCCAACAGCTCAGGGTTTGACATGGCCTTGTACGTTAAGCAAAGATCGCCTCTGAGTAGACGATATGCCACAGAGTATAGCTGGAATTTTTTTAGATGGTCAGCACAGGGCATCTGCTTTAGGCCTGTGATTCTTTTAGTGAAGTATTTCTGTGGCCTTTCCAGTGTTGCAGATGTCTAGTGAGGTACATACCAAACGGGGCATTGTACTCTATAATGGGTCTAATGAGGGATGAGTACAGTGGGACAATGAACTCCTTTTTTCTGGATGAAAAGCCCTTAGTGATGAGGTGTGCCACATAGAAGGATTTCCTTACTGTTGTGACGATGTGGTTATCGAAGGTGAGACCACTGTCCACCTGTGTCCCTAAATCACTTATCACACTTTCAGTGTTTAATGTACTGCCACCTATATGGTAATTCATGGGTACATGTTTTTTCCCAAAGGGATAACTATACATTTCTTGGCATTGAACTTGAGTCCATTACTCTGACACCAAGCATCTGTTTCTGTAAGGCTCTTTTGTAGAATATCCACATCATTTGGGGATTCAATAATGGCTCCCAGTTTGCAGTGATCTGTGAACTTTGTTAGCCAGAGTCCCTTAGTGTTGGCTTGTTCTTCAGAGAAGTAGATACCAAACAAGAGCGGTCCCAGGTCTGCACCCTGAGGTACTCCACTTGTCACTTGTCTAGAGCTGGATTTGGAGTTGGCTACTTTTACAGTCTGGGTTCTGTCAGTAAGCCAGTTGGCAACCCATCGAGTGACATAGGGATTTATGCCCAGCTTAGTAAGTTTATCTATGATTCCAGAGTGGGGGAATGGTATCGAAGGCCTTGGCGAGGTCCAGATAGGCTGCGTGGATTGCCTTACCCTCATCCACAGCTCTGAAGACTGATTTGAAG